>NC_092333.1:184284500-184589000 GCF_046630445.1 Rutidosis leptorrhynchoides
CCGAAAGTTATCAATCATATAACCCAACCATCCATTAGTGAAATTAAACTTAGAAAATGTTGTGCAATCACACTCATGGTCGGCATTTTGGGAGTACTCAAGATTGGAGTTTTAATAATTATTCAAGTGGGACAAGATATGAACCACTTGTGCTTTTTCTTTATTCGCATGCCTTGATTTCTGATTCAATGGCCATCTACACATTAACTTTATCACCTTTATGTTATAAAAAAAAACAAATGTATCAGGCAGTATATTTTGGCCGAAATCTTCCCTCATGATGGGCCGAGCTATATTCTTTTTGAATTATGATCCTAAATACAATTGGGTCTTGAACTTTGTTGTATAACTTAGGTCACTCAATCATTAAACCGTTGGGCTGTTTCAATAAACAACGAATGAAGAGGTTGGAGTACTTTAACAGATGGATGATCTAGTCATCGATATTAATTGGATATAGAATAAAAACACATCGATTGATATGATTATGATCATGTTATGATCATGATTATGTTATGAAAAGATTATGATGATTACGATTACTATCATGATACTATGTTCATGATGAGAATGATGATTACATGGCGATATGATGATGATAGTAGGGTGCTACGATGATAATAATAAGTAAATAATAATAGTGGATGATGATGATGTTTGGATATGATAATCGGTCATGAAAAGGTTAAATGAATCTAAATTGCTAGTTAAAATATGAAATCATTAAACAGCTCGCTGGTCTGGAGTTTGTTTGGTTTAATCGAGAAGTCGAGGGTTCGAGTCCGGGCTGCGACTTTATCTTGGAAGCTATTTTTTTAAGGTAGTATACTTATTATTCCTATCATTATTATCATTATTATTATTATTATTATTATTATTATTATTATTATTATTATTATTATTATTATTATTATTATTATTATTATTATTATTATTATTATTATTATTATTATTATTATTATTATTATTATTACTAACTATAACTTTAGTTTTAAATGTATCTTGTATATAAAATATAACTATATTTTTATGACTTCAAACTAAAAAGATAGATATTATAAGTTAGATACAAACATTTGATATATAGAAGTATATATAATAAGTATACTACTTTTATTAATAAAATACTTTTTATTCATTTACATTTTAATATAACTCGAATTTATTAAAAATATTATCATATTAAAAATTTTGAGTATTTAAAAATATTGATACTAAATATTTATTCTAAATATATTAATAAAGTATATAACATATTATTATAATAACCTAATGAAATATATAAAATAGAAATATTTAAGTAACTATAAATATTACATTTAATATCACAAGTATATTACTAATATATATAAAAAAAGTATGTTTATTTGAATATTATTATATGTGTTAATATGCATACTTGATATAGGTTCACAAATCCGAGGCCAACATTGCAATGTTCAATTCCATCGTATGCATATTTTTACTACAAAATATCGTATTGTGAGTTTCATTTGCCTTTTTACCCTTTATATTTTTGGGCTGAGAATGCGTGCGCTGCTTTTATAACTGTTTTATGAAATAGACACAAGTAATTGAAACTACATTATATGGTTGAATGATCGAAATCGAATATGCCCCTATTAAGTCTGGTAATCTAAGAATTAGGGAACATACACCCTAATTGACGCGAACTCTAAAGATAGATCTATCGGGCCCAACAAGCCCCATCCAAAGTACCGGATGCTTTAGTACTTCGAAATTTATATCATGTCCGAAGGAGGATCCCGGAATGATGGGGATATTCTTATATGCATTTTGTGAATGTCGGTTACCAGGTGTTCAATCCATATGAATGATATTTTTGTCTCTATGCATGGGACGTATGTTTATGAGAAATGGAAATATGAAATCTTGTGGTCTATTAAAATTATGAAATGATATTTATGTTAAACTAATGAACTCACCAACCTTTTGGTTGACACTTTAAAGCATGTTTATTCTCAGGTATGAAAGAAGTCTTCCGCTGTACAATTGCTCATTTTAAAGATATTACTTGGAGTAATTCATGACATATTTCAAAAGACTTTGTATTCGAGTCGTTGAGTTCATCAAGATTATTATTAAGTTAATTATATTTGGATATATTATGAAATGGTATGCATGTCTGTCAACTGTCGATGTAAATAAAAGTTTGTCTTTTAAAAATGAATGCAATGTTTGTAAAATGTATCATATAGAGGTCAAGTACCTCGCGATGTAATCAACTGTTGGGAATTGTTTATAATCGATATGGACTTCTTCCGGATGGATTAGGACGGGTCTTCACAGTATTGTTATTATCAAATGTAAAGTTTGTAAGACTAAGATTATCGCTAAATAATAATCATTATTATGTTGTTTAAGCCTTTGGTTATAATAAAGGTTATGGTTTGTATCATAAAAACGTATGCAGATTTTGAAAAATGTCACATATAGAGGTCAATACCTCGCAATGACACCAATAAGTACGTAATGTTTATAATCGATATGAACGGGACGCTTCACATAACTTAGAGATGTCTCAATCATGAAACTTTTAATTTGCATTCGCAACTTATGTTATTTGAATAATGGCTTTGTAACGACCTTTGTGTCACGTTATCTTTTGTAAACGGTATGTTTTATGAATGCAAACTGGTTTTCAAATAGCATGTAGTACTTGAAGGTGTAAAGATCCTGTTGTTAATGAATCGTACACGATGGTTTTGTACGGGGCGTCACATTTGGTATCAGAGCATTGGTTGTAGGGAATTAGGTTGCATTAGTGAGTCTAGACCGGACCAAGTAGGATTCACTAATAGGACTAATCTACAACTTGCTAGTTTACTTGTTTCTGCAAAACTTACTGCATACTACTGATTACTTTTACTGCTATGTGATATTACTGCATGCAATTGCTTATCTTTACTGCCATGCGAACTTTCTGTATGCTTATTTCCGCTATTGCATGATTACTATCTGCTTTCACATGTTATTTCTGTTTAGCATTGTTATTATTGCCATGCTGTATACTGTTTTAGACAACCTAGGTTGCTGTAGTGCCTAATACGTACTTGCTTTATGACTTGCTGACACGGAAAAAGTTATTTTTCCTTGTTCAGATGTCGGATATCCCGCCCGTTGTCATTTTGGAGAGTGACTCAGACTCACCCTCCACCTCGCCTGCCATTGTTGCCGATTCACAGATCCCGTCGTCGACACACTCCAGCGACTATGGTGCTTCGTCCTCTGGAGCCAGTGGCCATACACCCGACCCAGTGATCACCACAGATGGATATGAGGATCCACCGGAGATTCGAGCTCCACACTTCCCAGTACCTCTGGAGCCACAGCCCCATCCCGGTGGTGCTGTGATTCCCGGGGAATACGGGGACGTTCCGTTCCATAATGAGCATAACCATTGGTGCCTACGCCTTCCTGACGGACGTGTCATATCGATCCCACCTTTCAAATACCGGATTATGACTACCGGCCGTTGAGCGCCTCCACCTCCAGCTGTTTTCGACGACTCATCATCCGAAGACTCATCCTCTGATGACTCCAGTGACGAGGATTCCGACGAGGACCCTGAGGAGACGCCCGTGCAGCCACCCTCTACCCCGCCGAAGAAGCGGTATCGTTTCGATGGTACCGTTATTCTGGGGGTTAACGGAGGTAGGTCGTTCGTTAGCGCACATGGACTGAGGACTAGGGTCACCGCCCGCAAGCGGGTTGTACCGTATCCTGCCGATCCATTCGTGCGTAAGGCTTACCGTTGCACACCATCTACTTCTGGCGCTGGACCATCTACACTACCTGCACCACCTGTACCGACTGCACCGCCTGCCCCACCATCTCCCTCCGTCGAGGAACTGACGAGGGAAGTGGAGATCCTCCGTGCTCGGGTAACTGAGCTCGAGGACCAGATGTCCCACGTAATGGACATCCTTTACCCACCGTCACCATAGGGCATTGTAGTAGATTTCATTATGTAATCTCGTTTGTAGTTTCATGTTTTACTCATGTATTGTACGAACTTATGCGGATGTATGCAACTTATTATTAATGAATGAAACTTAGTGTTGTTTACTTTTGCACGGTGTTCTATATTACGTTACTGTATGGTGATTTTGTGGTATATATATCTAGTTGCATTGCTTAGTTAACATGTGTTGCGTTGGTTCCATGTTGGTTGCCATATACTATATTACTATTTATTAAATGCTGGATTTTGACTTAAGTCAAAATTTCTATTTAGAAGAGCAATGGCTAACGGACGAGCAGCACCCACAGCAGCCCAAATCGAGGAAATGATTGCTGAAAGAGTAGCCGCAACTATTGCGGAAATCAACCCACAAGCTCCACCAGTTAACCAGCCCATTCGTAACGGGTGCACATACAAAGAGTTTCAAAGCTGCAAACCCCACAACTTTAGCGGTACTGAGGGGCCAGTTGGTCTGACTAGGTGGTTTTAGAAATTAGAAGCTGTGTTCCGTGTAAGCAACTGCTCAGAGGAGAACAAAACCAAGTATGCTTCATGTACGCTGTCAGATGGCGCCCTAACCTGGTGGAACACACTGGCTCAAGCTAAGAGTATTGACGAAGCTTATGCCACTCCGTGGGAAGAATTTAAGGGAGCCCTGATCGAAGAGTACTGCCCCAGAGCAGAGATACAGAAAATGGAGGCTGAGTTCTAGGAGTCGAAGGTTGTGGGAAACGATCTTGATGGTTACAACCGTAGGTATCTGGAATTAGCGCTGATGTGTCCCACGATGGTTACCCCGAAATTTAAGAGAATGGAGCGATACTTGTAGGGACTTCCCAAGTCCATTCAAGGAAATATCACCTCTTCTAATCCACCTAATGTCCCGGCACCTATGCGCATGGCGCAAACCCTTATGAACCAAATTATCAGCAAGGAATCGGAAAAGACAAAATCCGAATCGGGAGCCAGTGGTGAGAAGCGTAAGTGGGACAACAACAAGGGGAGAGTCTATGATCAAACCTCTGCTAAGAGGCATAACGACGGAAGGAACCCCAACCTGACCCCTAGCTCGAACCCCAACTACAAGGGTAGTCTACCACAGTGCAAGAGGTGCTACAAGCACCATACCGGGTAATGTAATGTGGTCAGTGAAAAGTGCAAAAGGACAAGGCATATTGGCAAGGACTGCAAGATTCCCATCCCAGCTGTGAGGACCAACCCCAATGGACCAAGAGAGTGTTATGAGTGTGGACAACAGGGCCACTTCAGGAATGAGTGTCCCAACAAGCGAAGGGACGGTGGACCCCCGCGTGGAAGAGCTTTCAATGTAAACGCAAGGGATGCCCGTGAGAACCCAGACTTGGTTACAGGTATATTCACTATCAACAATCTATTAGCTTCTGTCCTATTTGATACTGGTGCCGATAGGAGCTATGTTTGTAGACACTTTTTCTCTAAGATAGATTGGTCGTTAGTGCCTTTAGAGGAGAGTATGCTAGTTGAGGTAACCAATGGGAAACTTGAGAAAGTCGACCAAATTGGCCGAGGAGCTATTATCAACATAGCTGGTATGGATTTCGCAATTGACTTGATACCTATCAAATTGGGAAGCTTTGACGTGATTGTCGGCATGGACTGGTTGACCAAAGTAAGGGCCGACGTTATTTGTGGAGATAAAGCTCTTCGTCACGGAGATGGAGAGCCACTGATTATTTACGGAGAGAGATGTAGTTCGAAGCTGAACCTCATTAGTTGTATGAAAGCGAAGAAGATCATGAAGAAAGGACGTCTTGCTGTTTTAGCACACGTGAAGGCTTTAGAAACAGAAGAAAAGAGTGTGAATGATGTGCGAATCGTGAATGAATTCCCCGACGTCTTTCCGAAAGAACTGCCTGGATTACCGCCACCGAGAGCTGTGGAGTTCCAGATCGATCTAGTGCCGGGAGCTGTAGTCGTAGCTCGCGCACCTTATTGACTAGCACCTTCCAAACTGTAAGAGTTGCAGAGTCAACTGCAGGAATTGCTCGACCGAGGGTTTATCCAACCGAGCTCGTAGCCTTGGGACAACGTCGATGGATCGATACGCTGAACGACTATGATTGTGAACTCCATTACCATCCTGGCAATGCCAATGTTGTAGCCGACGCTCTGAGTCGAAAGGAGAGAACGGTACCTCTTCATGTTCGGGCTCTGAACATCACCATTCATTCGAACCTCAACAGCCAGATCTGAGTAGCCCAAGAAGAGGCTCTCAAAGAGGAGAATATATCTCGTGAATACTTGAACATTCTCGTCTCTAAATTCGAGGTTAAGGAGTCTCGACTCCGATGTTATGCCGGAAGAATTTGGGTACCTCGTTATGGAGATTTACGAAGCCTTATACTTGATGAAGCCCACAAGTCGAGATATTCAATTCATCCAGGAGCCGGCAAAATGTACCACGATCTTAAGGAACAGTATTGGTGGCCAAATCTTAAGAAGGATGTTGCAACTAATGTTGGGAGGTGTTTGACTTGCTCGAAGGTAAAGGCTGAACATCAGAGGCCATCTGGATTACTTCAATAACTGGAAATCCCACAATGGAAATGGGAAGAAATTACGATGGACTTCATCACGAAGCTACCAAAGACGGTGGGCGGATACGATACAATCTGGGTTATCGTTGACCGTCTTACCAAATCTGCTCATTTCCTAGCGATGAAGGAAACAGATACAATGGAGAGACTTGCTCAACTGTACATCAAAGAAGTTGTGTCTCGTCAAGGTGTACCCCTATCAATTATCTCAGATCGCGATCCCCGTTTTGCTTCCAGATTCTGGCGTTCTTTGCAAGAAGCCTTGGGAAATCATCTAGACATGAGCACCGCATATCACCCGCAGACCGACGGTCAGAGCGAACGAATGATTCAGACTTTAGAGGACATGTTGTGTGCCTGTGTTATTGACTTCAGAAAGTCTTGGGAAAGGCATTTTCCATTAGCCGAATTCTCTTACAACAACAGTTATCACTCGAGTATTAATGCCGCACCTTTTGAAGCGTTGTATGGCCGCAAGTGCCGTTCTCCTATTTATTGGGCCGAGTTAGGCGAAGTGCAAATCACCGGACCCAAGATAGTCCATGAAACGACGGAGAAGATTGCCCAGATTCAAGCGAGACTTAAGACGGCCCGTGATCGCCAAAAGAGTTATGCTGATCTTAAATGTAAGGACTTCGAATTCAACGTGGGTGACCGTGTGATGTTGAAAGTCGCACCTTGGAAAGGTGTGATCCGATTTGGAAAGCGCAGAAAGTTAAACCCGCGATACATTGGTCCTTTCGAAATTTTGGAACTGTTGGACCCGTAGCTTACCGTCTGGATCTTCCAACTCAATTGAGCACAGTTCATCCTACCTTCCACGTATCAAACTTGAACAAGTGTCTTGCTCCATCGGAACTTATCATACCCCTGGAGGAACTTACGATTGATGACAAACTCCACTTCGTGGAAGAACTTGTCAAAATTATGGACCGTGAGGTCAAAACTTTGAAACACAACAAGATTCCGATCGTCCGAGTTCGATGGAATGCCAAATGAAGACCTGAGTTTACTTGGGAACGAGAGGATCAAATGATGCAGAAATATCCTCACCTTTTTCCGACTCCAACACCTGCCTCAGCTTAAATTTCGGGACGAAATTTCCATTAACAGGTGGGTAATGTAACGACCCAACTTTTTCGACTTGCTTTTGTGCCTTGTGTTTTAGCGAAACTGCGTATTTGTGCGTACTATGCTACTTTATACTTCGGAACCTTTATATACATGGTTTACTTTCATTTATATATTAAAACATGCCTTAGAGTACGCAGGATACTTAACTTGATCACCGGATGCTTTATGACCGTTAGTGTCACTTGACGTTTCGAATAAACCGCGAACTGCGCACACGTTTAACTTTTGTCGTAATCGGAATATTACGACTACGAAATATTAATTATTATTTTATAATAATAATTACTTGGGTTTTTGGATGCTTAATTATGCGTAGTAATTTAATTATGCTTACTAGTAAGTATTGTTAGACTTTCTACCTTGTTGGACTTAAGCCCACCCTACTCTAGCTAGTAGCCCATTTATTTAGCCCACTTATTAATTACTTTTGACCCAATAATAAGTAAGACAAATGCCCATTTATTAGAGGGAACATACTAGCATTTATGTCAAGTATTATCCTTAATGTTACATGGGATCCTAACATAAACACCAACTTTAGACAACCATTAACCAAAAAGTAACTTTTTGTCCCCCCTTATCTCCCCTAAAACCTACGGCCATATGGCCTCCCTCCCACCTCATTTCACTATAAATACAAGCCTTATTCCTCTCATTTTACACTTGCTCTCATTTGTATTTCACACACACTTACTCTCTTATATCCTTTCTAGTCTTTCTCACTCTAAAACTTGTAAGTTTTTGCTTTTCTTCTTCTTCTTCCTTCATCTTTCACGTGACCATCATCATCATCAAAGGGTCTTGCTTTTTAGCTTTTGATCTTGATTATATCTTGTAGATTCAAACATGTATTTGAATCCTTCAAGAACATGGAAGATTCAAGCTTTCTAGATTTGAATCTTCACCCATTTTGTAGATCTATATATTTTTAACTTTAATCTTGTTATTTTGTTATAAAGATTCAAACTTGTGTTTGTAATCTTCATGTAACTTAAAGATCCAAGCTTTATGCTTCAAGATCTTCAAGAACAACCAAGATGCAAGCTTTCTAGCTTGGATCTTCATATCTTTTGATGGATCTAAGTTTTCTAACTTATGATCTCATTATTTTGTGATAAAGATCAAAACTTGTGTTTATGGTCTTCATGTAACTTAAAGATCCAAGCTTTATGCTTCAAGATCTTCAAGAACACTAAAGGTTCAAGCTTTCTAGCTTTGTGACCTTAAAACTTGTGTGAAAGGGATCCAAGCTCTCTAGCTTAGGGTTCCATCACTTCATTTGACTTAAATTTTGTTCATACTTGTTTGATTGATGTAAAGTTTGTAGCTTTAGTTGTAAATGTAACTTGTAATTGTGTTAAGACTAAGGATATGATGTAACCTTGGTTCATCATCCATCTAAGACTCTTAAATGAGTTGTGTTCTTACTTGGTCTTAACATATTGTGTTTTGATGGTAGAATCTTGATCAAGGTGATGCTAAACCATCAACAAGTTGTAAACTTGAAGCTACAAGCATCAAGGATGAGAACCGTGATGAGCATCAAGCACCAAGAACCCCACCGGAGTACTTATTTACTTTTTTTTGGGATCTGATCAGTAACCTGGGCTACTGTAAAGTTTATTTTCAGTTAGTTCGGTTCGATTAGATGATTTTTCGTTTAGACCTCGTCATAATCCAAGTTACGGTTTAGGATTTATGGCCTTCCGAAAGTCATTACACCCTATTAACGTTATGCTGAAATTTCTGACCTACTCGCACTTAAACCATCACCACGGTCAAACGAAGACGAGTTTAGTTCTGGAAATTGGTCAGCAACTAGGGGACTCATATTTAGAGCCATAGCCACTGATTACGTTTCTTTTCGATTTACGTAGAGGTCGTAGCAGCTGACTGAAATCAGCCTATTGTTTCGATCTCTATTCTTGTCAAACTTACTTAGCTTTTATGATGATGAATGATGATGATGATGATGACACATAAACTTATTTTATGCACTATTAAAACTTATGGGGATAACCTACTGACCTAGTAACCTTTGATTTAGGTTGACGACCTTTTGGACCGACTTACTACTCGCATACTTTCATTACCGACTTTACCGCTTTTATACTATTTTTACTTATACTATTTTTGGGACTGAGAATACATGCGCTTTTTATGTTTTACTTACTTGACACGAGTACTTAAACTTTACATATGTGTGGGTTATACAACGGCATAAATATTCCCCTTAGCACGGTAACGTTTAACTATTGGTTTTTGAACCAGTAGACGCGAATATTAGATATGGATCCATAGGGTTTGACATCCCCACTCGGGCTAGTCGCACTAGCATTTAACGGGTGTTTAATACTTCAAGGACATACGCACTCGCCAGGTGTACTTTTAGGGGGTGATATTTATATTTACGTTAAGTCTAGTTACCATGTGCCCATGGTTATACATATGCTTTTCATACTGTTTTGAAACATTGAAATCTCGTGGTCAATCTTATATTACTATTACAACTTAAACTATAGCTCACCAAAATTATTGTTGACGTTTTTAAGCACGTTTTCTCAGGTGCTTAGAGGTTTGTTGCTTCCGCTGTTATACTTGCTGTCACGCTGTTTAGACTTGCTGTTAAGGACCTGCTGTGTTAGATAACCACTGCATAACTTAGAGATGTCTCAATCATGAAACTTTTAATTTGCATTCGCAACTTATGTTATTTGAATAATGGCTTTGTAACGACCTTTGTGTCACGTTATCTTTTGTAAATGCTATCTTTTTATGAATGCAAACTGGTTTTCAAACAGCATGTAGTACTTGACCGTGTAAAGATCCTGTTGTTGACGAATCGTACACGGTGGTTTTGTACGGGGTGTCACAACTGCTATGAAAAGCATGAAGCCGCCGGCCACGGGATGAAGCCGCTGGCCTTATTCTTCTGATTCTTTGATGAATTTTTACTGATTAGATAATTGCTGAGTTATGAGTTTATATAGCATGTATGTTTATATATGATGGATCTGTTTGATTGATGTTATGAGTGTTGGAAAACCCTAAAATCTGGAAACTAGTATAAAGCCGCCGGCATGATAGTGAGGCCGCCGGGCATCGTCATAAACATATCCGATTTGAAATTATATTTGATTAAACAGGTTTCTGTAAAATATTGTGAAAAATGTTATGTAGGTTATGAAGCCGCCGGCCTGGTATAATGAAGCCGCCGGCTTCGTTTGGCTGTTGTTTTATTTTTCTAATGTTTATTTGATTTGTGATAAAACAGAGAGTTAGGAACAGGGAGAAACGTGAGGAGACTAAAATTTTTATTAACTGGGATGCTTTACATGAATGGTCGAGGTTTCCTCGAGATGATGACAGGTTTGACACTATGGCACGTAGGCTCAAAAGAATGTTACGTCAAGAGATGTTGGCTCCTTATACGATTGATTGGTCTGCGCTCCATTCGGCTGGTTTGTTTAATACTTATAGGGAGATGCTCCAGACTAACTATTTGGTACCCTTAGCTAATGGAGGGGGGATGAGTGTAGTGTTTGACGATTGGTTCAACGCGTTCATCAGTCAAGAGACCATTTACCCTAGCTTGGTTTATGAGCTGCTTGCTTCTGCTTTTTGTTCCCGTCACATTCAGAGTGTGACGGATTCCTCGTTCTTTAGGTTTCCTTTGGGTGGACGTGAGCAGTACATGAGCATGGTTGGTCTTGATCGAGCTTTGGGTATCTATGGGGAGCGTGTTAATGAGAATTGGTTTAAGGGTTATTTGATGAGTGCTACTAGACAGGGACGATCGGAAACTGGTGAGGGTTTTAACTATGATGCAGCATGGAGTGAATTTGGTGATTCATCTATGGGTTTTCTTAATACTGATGTAAGGAGGAAGAACATTTCCTTTCCATACATGCGATGTTTTCATGTGTTGGTTTCTCACTCTATCGCTTTAAGGAAGGAGAATACGGAGAATCTGACTCGGCCTGATTGTTGGTATTTGTATCAGTTGTTTAATCGTAATGCAGTGAACATTCCTTATTGTGTGGCCGATTACTTGAGTAGCTCAGCGAGGGGTAGAACTCAGGCGAGTGTTGTATGTGGTGGTCATTTTGTGACCATGATTACTAAAGCTTTGGGGGTTCCTACTATTGGGTTACAGCCATTGATGTCTGAGGTTGGTGAGGTGAATGCTAGGATCTGGATGAGTGCTAAGGTTGTTAAGAGAGGAGCAGGTGAAAGTTTTATTCCGTATGAGCCGATGATTGGTCAGTTGATGGATGTGGAGTAGCCACATGAGACACTGATGATGTAGCGTGGGGGTACGAAATATACTATTATTTTTAATACAAAATACGTTACAAATTACACAAGTTATTTATTTATTTATAGAGTGGGATATACCTAAACCTTGCTACAACACTATAGGCAGTGTACCTAATCGTAGAGTAGTGTAGTTTTTAGTAAGTCCGGTTCGTTCCACAGGGAGCTGGTGATACTTACTATATTTTTAACAACTATATTTATACAAAATATATATAATTATATAAGTAGTAATATTATTATAAAAGGGGGGTTTTACCGTTTAATGACCGGTTTGTCGATTCTATATTTTAAGCGCAAAGATAAATGACGATAATTAAAGTGCGTAAAATAATGATAATAAATAAAATGACAGTAAATAAAATTGCGAGTAATAAAATGAAAGTAAATAAAGATACGATGAGAAATACAATAAAAGAATTATGCTTATTTAAACTTCCGTAATCATGATGTTTGACTTTTTGATTTAATTAATTGTTACCCGGGTTAATTGTCCTTTGTCCTGGTTTATTTGATACCTATCTGGTTTTTGTCCATAATAGTCCATCGGTCATAAATATAAAGTGCGAGTGTCCTCGTCAAATTACCCTTATACCCGAAGTCAAATATTCCCACTAATTAAGGATTTAAACTGTGACGCAGTTATCACTTCTGTCAACAATTACACCAGTTATCACTGTATGTAATCCACCCCTGTTTTGATTAGATATGAATATTAATTTACCCACTTGATCAGTTTGAATAATCAATTACCCAACCCGAATAATTAATTAAATGATTATAATAGATTCCATATGAACGTCACTAAATAGGACAACCATAATCATTATTAATTATTAGGTTAATTAATTTGAAGATAGGTTCGACAGAATCCAATGAGTTGTCACTTAATTAGACAATACCCCCCATCTATTAATAGTCAATAGCCCAATTTCCACAAGTGTCGGTCTTTTGCCCAAACCTTAATTATGGTACAAAGTTCAATAACCCCGTCTTAATATTTTAGCCCAACATCACGATTACTTCGGCTCAAATAAGCATAATAATAACTTAGTTACGAGACATTAAATTAAAAAGGAAGAACATAGCTTACAGTGGTGATTAATCGTGTAGCATTGCACGGACAGAATTTCGACTTAAAACCCGTAAAACATTTCTTACAATAACCCAACTAAACCATAACTTTATTATTAAAATTAAATTATATTAAAATTATAATATTTACATATTACAGAAGAGAGAAAGAAATATGAAGAAAGGTGTTTTTTTCATTACACCGTGAATTCTATTTTATAGACAATTGGTGATTTGAAATTTTCACTTATGACCCCTTAACTATGCTCAATTAACAACTTTTTATTATTTATTATTATTCTTATTATGAATTATTTAAATATTATATTATATTCTTGAGCATAGTTAACTTGTAATTTTAGCTCCGTTGCGTCGAGCGTTGAAAGTTGGTTCATGTCTCGGTTCTGGATTTTCGAACGTCCTTGCGTACAATTTAATATCTTGTACTTTGCGTTTTGTAACTTGTACTCTTTTCATTTTTAGACGTTTCTCATCAATAATTTGAACCACTTGGATTGTATCTTGTACATTTGAGCTTTTTGGACGTTTGCGTCTTCAAATCTTCGTTTTAGCCTTTTGTCTTCGCACTTATTTATTTAAACAATTACAATGAAAATATAATACAATTACATATGAAAACCTATTATTTAGGAGGGATATTGCTATGAAATATATGTTTCTTTTTAGCCTTATCAAATATCCCCACACTTGAGCGTTGCTTGTCCTCAAGCAATACAGAACTTGAAATAAAAACATACATGAATCACTTTTTTATTCATCACACTTTGTACATCAGTGATTTTGATATGGTGGTATAAACAATGATAGTAACGATAGAACCATGGTTAAAGGTGGGTGTGTCATCCACAGTTGCCTCGGGTTTAGGTCAACGACACTTGCAATCAAATAGCCGATTTACTTTCGGTTTCCAAAGCAAAGTGCACATTTGAAAGGCGGTTTACAGTTACACATGACTATGAAAATTTAGATCCGTTAGGAAATTGGATCTTTATGAAAACATTTGATCTTTTGAAAATTCAATCTAGCTTTTACCCTAGACAAGTTTTCCGGAATAACCCTTCACCGGTGTTTGCAAAATATTTTTGTGGGTTGTGTGGGTTTCAGATTTGAAAATTTTAGCTCAACACTTGTGGTTTTGTGTTACCCACTTGCTATCCTTGTATTAGGAAAGCAACACGTCCAGTTTACTTGTCCCGTATATTACCTTTCGGCAAACTACCGTCCGGTTGTAAAGGAAAGCGATGAACAAGAAACTGTTAAGGCAATGTCTAATGACATGCATTTGATTATGGTCCAAAAACGTGTCGGATGCTATTACTATCCTTTGTAGGAGCAATAGTAAAGATCATCCTATGATTTTTTGGTCTGGCACAAGGTCCTGTCTTCGACCATGCTATGCAACCACCGTTCTTACGGTTGACACCCGATTTGGTTCAGGTGACCTAATGAATTCCAATGAATTCTCAGGATTTTACGTTCAATGGTAATGAATGCATTAAAAATGGGTTTTCGGAAAACAAATCGGTTTGTAATTTGATCAAAATATTTTCTCGTTCAAGCTCGAGTTTAGATATCATTGAATTCCATGAGTTTGAATTCTCAATCTTTAAGGTCAATCTCAAGGATTGAGTAATATCAGTCTTAAAAGCTGATTTTTTATCTTTTAAAGGAGATTATCCTTTCTGGGGGTCTGATTCATTAGTCTTATCAAGCTAATTTGCACGGCGTCTGATGTATTCGCGAGGTGTATATAAAATAGCTTATATTTTTACAGGAAATACTATTAAATACGATACAATTTTACACAATATATTTATTTATTTAGAGAATGGATATACTTAAACCTTGCTACAACACTTATAGGCAGTGTACCTAATCGTACAGTAGTATAGTTTTTAGTAAGTCCGGTTCGTTCCACAGGGAATCTTTTTAAACAAAGCTTAACGCTATATTAGTTTACTTTTATAAAAATACAAATATATATATAAGTAATATTATTATTATAAAGGGGGGTTTTTACCGTTTAATGACCGGTTTGTCGATTTTAAAACTTTAGTCGCAGTTAAAACCAAATGTAAAATAATAAATATAAATACAAGACTTAAATTAAAGCGTAAAGTAAATAACAATAATGAAATTGCGAATAATAAAAGTGCGATAAAATAAACTTGCGATAATTAAAAAGTACGATGATTAAAAGTGCAAATAAATAAAATAACAATAAAAATGCGATAATTAGAAGTGCAATTAATTATAAAATAAAGGAGATTAAATATGAAATAAAAGAATTATGCTTATTTAAACTTCCGTAATCATGATGTTTGACGTGTTGATTTTAGTTTTATGCCCATGGGTTAATTGTCCTTTGTCCTGGATTATTTAATATGTCCATACGGATTTTGTCCATAATAGTCCATCAGTCATAAATATAAAGAGCGAAAGCCTTCGTCAAATTATTCTTATTCCCGAAGTCAAATATTCCAACTAATTGGGGATTCGAATTGTAACAAGGTTTTAATACTTTGTTTAATGAATACACCAGGTTATCGACTGCGTGTAAACCAAGGTTTTACTACTTTGTTAACAATTACACCAATTACCCTTGAATGTAATTCACCCCTGTTTCAACAAGTCTATTAACTATTAATCCAGTTCCGTATCCGGTAAAATGAATAATTATTGGTATTTATAGATATCCCACCCACCGTACCCAGTCAAGCGTATGTGGTTATATATAAATACGTCAAATTATAAGTTTGTATATTAAATTAACAAGGTATTGTTTAGTTAACATAAAACCCATTAATAGCCCATAGTCTAATTTCCACAAGTGTCGTTCTTTTGTCCAAACCCCAATTATGGTACAAAGCCCAATTACCCAATTTTAGTAATTAGCCCAACATCATGATTACTTTGGATTAAATAAGCATAATAATAACTTAGCTACGAGACATTAAATTAAAAAGGTTGAATATAACTTACAATGATTAAAAATAGCGTAGCGTTACACGGACAGAATTTCGACTTACACCCTTACAACATTCGCTAACATACCCTTATTATTAGAATTAAAATTAAAATTAAAATTAAAATTATAATATATATATATATATAATACGTTTATGAGAGAAGAAGAAAAAGGATGATTTTTACGATCAGAATGCGCGAGCTTTATAGGGAGTTTCAGAATTTGGGGCTCCGCGACTCGCGGCCCTTTTGGCCTTCAAACTCCGCGAGTCGCGGAGTTTGCTTTTACAGCTCACACGAGTTTGGCTCTTTGTTTACCGACGGTTTTATAAATAAATATAATATATTAAATAATTATAAGAATTATTTAAATATTATATTATATTTATGTGCATAGTTGACTTGTAATTTTTAGTCCGTTGCGTCGAGCGTTGAGAGTTGACTCATGTCCCGGTTCCGGATTTTCGAACGTCCTTGCGTACAATTTAATATCTTGTACTTTGCGTTTTGAATCTTGTACTCTTGTAATTTCGAGACGTTTCTTATCAATAATTGGAACCTCTTTGATTGTATTTTGTACTTTTGAGCTTTTTGGTCGTTTGCGTCTTCAATTCGTCGAATCTGTCTTTTGTCTTCACCTTTTATTATTTAAACGAATATCCTTTTTAAATAGAACAATTGCAACTAAAAGCTTGTCTTTCTTGACGAATAATGCTATGAAATATATGTTCATTTTTAGCATTATCAAATATTCCCACACTTGAGCGTTGCTTATCCTCAAGCAATATCGTCTTGAAATACTAGAATCACTTCTTTATTCTTCACACTTTGTACATCAGCGATTACTATACGGCGGTATAAACAATGATAGTAATGATAGAACCATAGTTAAAGGTGGGTGTGTCATCCACAGTTGCCTCGGGTTTAGGTCAACGACACTTGCAATCAAATAGCCGATTTACTTTCGGTTTCCAAAGAAAAGTGCACATTTAAAAGGCGGTTTACAGTCCCACATGACTATGAAAATGTAGATCCTTAAGGAAATTGGATCTTTATGAAAATATTTGATCTTTTGAAAATTCAATCTAGCTTTTACCCTAGATAAGTTTTCCGGAATAACCCTTCACTGGTGTTTGAAAAATATTTTTGTGGGTTTGGTGGGTTTCAGATTTGAAAATTTTAGCTCAAAACTTGCGGTTTTGTGTCACCCACTTGCTAACCTTGTATTTGGAAAGCAACACGTCCAGTTTACTTGTCCCGTATATTACCTTTCGGTAAACTACCGTCCGGTTGTAAAGGAAAGCGTTGAACAAGCAACTGTTAAGGCAATGTCCCCTGACATGCTTTTAATTATGGTCTATAACGTGTCGGACGCAATTACTATCCTTGGTAGGAGCAATAGTAAAGCTCACCCTTATAATTTTTCGGTCTGGCACAAGGTCCTGTCTTTGACCACTATGCAACCACCGTTCTTACGGTTGACACCTGATTTAGTTCAGGTGACCTAATGAATTCCAGATGAATTCCTAGGATTTTACGTTCAATGGTAATGAACGCATTGAAAATAGGTTTTCAGAAAACAAATCGGTTTATAATTTGATCAAAATATTTTCTCGTTCAAGCTCGAGTTTAGATATCATTGAATTCCATGAGTTTGTAATTCTCAATCTTTAAGGTCAATCTCAAGGATTGAGTAATATCAGGTTTAAAAGCTGATTTTTGATCTTTTAAGGAGATTATTCTTTCTGGAGATCTGATTCATTAGTCTTATCCAGCTAATTTACATGGTGCCCCCCCATTGTACGAGATAAATCCTTCTCATGGTTAGGATAAATCTGACCACTTGGCGACCCTGTTTAATGCTGAGGTCCGTGGATTTCCTGCTGATTTTAGTGATGACTTTTCTAGATTTTTCGTCAACCTACAGCTGGTCTGGACGACAACTTCTTGACCTAAATCAAGAAGCGCGTGTCTTTTTCGGAAGACTTTACTTCCTTTTAATGATGGAATTGATTCATCGTGTAGATCCATCTTTCTTACAGTAAATCAGGTAAAACTTTTTAGTTTAATCTAAAGCAAAAGTATTTTCAGTTATTTGTACAAAAATATGTGATATATGTTTTGGATAACTTGGTAAATTTTCCCACACTTGGCTTTTATTTTCCTTTTTATCGTCCTCTATTCCATTTTAAATGAATTTTAACATTTCGGTTTGTTTCTCAATTTATGTCCTTTCCGAGGTTACAATAATTTCGGTGTTAAAACCTAGTTTTATCGTTCATAAATATGTATAAACATGATTTTGAGTTCATTTAATTGAAAATTTTGAAAAATTTTACTAGAATTGGGTAGTCAGTATATAAGACTAGGGCTGTTCTTTATTATCATAGAGCACTAGATTCTAATACAACTACTGCTTTACTAGTATTTTTAATGGTAACCAAGTGTATAAAGTAAAAATTTTAAAATCCGAAAGAATTTAACCCCTTCCCACACTTAAGATCTTGCAATGCTCTCATTTGCAAGAAATCAGTAACAATTTAAATTATTGAGGGTGATTTGTGTGAAAATGATTAAATTTTACCAAATTTTCCAAACATATTGGCGTTTGTTTGCTGAATGATAAATGGTGCACATCATTTGTTCATTCCGTCTTGTTGTTATTTCACATATATTTTGCATCTTGTCGTCAAAATTAGTTGCTTTTGCTGAACTTAATGCCAGTCTTTGAAAATGCGTTGTTTTACCCTGTTGTGTACATAAGATAAACTGCAAACATATATACATGTTTTTGAAGTTTGGTATATTACCCCACATTCAAAAATTATTAAAATCTAAGAATAAAAGTTAGAAAATTATAAAAACTATTACAATATTAACATAAGTATTAAATGTATCAATATTACAAATTACAAAATAAAAAAAAAAACTAAGTAGACTAGGGATGATATTGATACCAATAGGGGTTCCAAGCATAACCATAGGTGCTATAGAATGCTTCGGCAGGGTTATACGTAGGATACGGTGGTTGCATCTCTATAGACCAGGGAGGGAATATGGGTTTTGGTGTAGGAATATAGTTTCTAACTATATGTTGGCAATGAGCTATGATTTGGTTCTGATGAACTTGCCAATCTTCAAATGCTCTCTGTCTAGCATTTTCGTACTCCTGTGAAGCTATAAACCTTTGCATTTCTTGCATCTCATTTCCCCCTCCTACATTACCTTGCTGTTGGTTTCTCTCAACCTGTGGATGTCTACCATGGTATTGTACTGCGGCGTTATTTCGCCTCTTCAAAACTTTCGCACCATGGTATACATTTAAACCTATAGTATCGCGGGGTTCTGGTTCTTCGACTAATAATCCCCCCGACTTATATCCACACCGAGATATTCAGCAATCAAAGTAATAAAAATACCACCTCCTATTATGCTATGCGGTCTCATCCCCCTGACCATAGCTGATAAATAATAACCCACACAATAAGGTATACTTACAGCGCTTTGTGGGTCTCGAATACACATATGGTAAAACAAATCCTGTTCATTTACCTTTTCCTTGTTCTTACCTCTTTGTGTAATCGAATTAGCTAAAAACCTATGAATCACTCTTAATTCAGCTCTATCTATATCCAAATAAGAGTAATTTCCCCCTTTGAAACGGTGATGGCTTGTCATTTGACTCCATACACCGTGTGTATCAAAATTTTCATCTATCTTTCTACCATTTAGTATCAACCCTCTACAATCGGCAGATGCTAACTCCTCAGGTGTATATATACATAAAGCCTAAGCCATGTCTAGTAAAGACATGTGGTGCATCGAACCTCCTAACAAAAATCTAATAAAAGATCGATCGGTTAAACTAGTTACCCGATCATTTAACTCTATACTACACAAAAATTCTTCACACCATACTTTATATACAGGTCTACGCATGGTGAATAAACGTACCCAGTCATTAAAAGTAGAATTACCATACCTCTGTACAAGTAATTCCCAAATTGGCCCGGCCAATTCTACAGCTTCTAAGGGTCCCCATTCTATGACCCTAGGTACCTCAACAACTTTAGAATGAAGAGTATGCAAACCCCTTTGGTATTTTGGATAATCTATCCAAAGTCTGTCAAATCTCAGGTTCGGGTGCAACTCTTCCAAGTGCATATCAGAAAAGGTCATGACTGGATGAGGTATATCTTGCTTGTAGTAGTTATCCACCTCCTGTTGTTCCGCATTCTCAGCAGGAGCATTGCGAGCTTGGGATGAAGATTCACCCCTTTCAGTCTGCAAAACACATCAAACACAATTTTTGTGCATCCAAATATGCATTAGTGTCAGCAAAATCATCAATCAAAATAATTACAATGACATGATCAATTTATATCAAACTTAAGCTCATTTTCATATTTTCATCAAATCTACACTTTTTCAAAATAGCATATACGAAAATGTTCGCCAAGTTCATAAGCATTCAACTCAAATAACATGTCAAAATAATCATTACTAGCAATTAAACAAGTTTCAAATGGCATTATCTTTCAAAAATCAAGTTCATGAATTTTTAGACTTGAAAAAGTCCACTTTAATTCTCGAAATCATGTTTAGGCTCAAAGTTTGGATCATTTAACTACCTAAACATGTTACACTACTTAATTTAGCAACAATTCATGACAAAAATCGGCCATAACCTGTTTATATCAAAAAGCCCCAAATTTGCTCAAGAACACAAACCCTAGATTACTCAAAATTTGAAGTTTAAGGCTTCTAATCATGTTAAATAGCATCAATCTAGGTTATACAAGCATAATACATAAACAATTTAAGCATAATTATACTAAAAAGCATCAAAATCAAATTGGGTATAAAATTTCTCAAGAACACTAATTTTCGGATTAAATGGTGTTTAGGTGTAGAAATTTACCATTTTTCTTGAGTAATTCCTTGATAGCATCCTTCTCAACATGATTTTAGTAAAAGATTTGATGATTAACGGTTAAAAATTGTGATTTTTGGGGGTGTTTTTCGGGGTTTTTTGCGCAGTGTTTTCGCAGTTTGTTCTGTTTTTGTGGTGTGGACTGATCAGTTCTTTGCGATATATTTTTTTCTGTATTTCGGTCCTCCCGCGAGTCGCGGGGTTTAAACCCTCAAACTCCGCGAGTCGCGGCGTTTGGTTTTTTTTTTTTTAAATAATCTTTAACTTATAAAATAATTAAGTAATTAATTTTTAAAATTTTGTTTCCCTTGTTATTTAGGACGAGGTCGTTTCGGATCGATGTCCTAGTCCGTTCCTCGACAAAATTTTAAAATTTTTCTTTTTGTAGCGATTGTTTTAAAAGCTAAGATTTTTGGTTTTTTAATGTTTTTGGCATACTTTAATTCAATAAGATTAAAAATAATGATAATAAAAGTTCTCGTCCCTCCCTTGGGTAAAGCAATTTCGGTTCAAAGACCTAGTCTTCAACTTACGACGAATTTTAAAAATCATATTTTTAACTTAATGAGATAAAGTAAATTTTTGTTTTTAAATTCACACAATTTAAATATAAAATTCAAAATTAATATTAAAAATTCACACCAAACTTAAAATTTGAAATGCATAAAATTAAAAATTCATATTTTAAAAATTAAAAATTCACACCAAACTTAATTTAAAAATTCATATTATAAATTCACACCAAACTTATATTAATTTTTTAAATATTTACAATTTTAAATATATTGTTTTTACAAATTTTACAATATTAATTTAAGATTTATATATTAATTTTAAAAACATGGTAAAAAATAAAATTAAAAATCTTTTTGGCTTTTTATCCCACTTTAATCAATCAAATATTATCAAAAATATGCGCCCCTCTTTTCGGTAAAGTAATTTCGGTTCCAAAACCTAATTTAACTCATGACGAATTTTTGAAATATTTTGGGTTGATTGATTAAAGATATTTATACCTTAAGAAAAAACGTTAACTTTCGCAGTGATGTAATAAATTTTTGTATGATATCAATAATTTCGGTCGCCAAACCTAATTTTATTCAAAACCAATTTAATACTTTATAGCGAACAAATTAGCGTTTATTATCAAAAGGTTAAAAATAAAAAAAAAATAAAATAAAAACTGTACAGACTTACCTATGAAATAGATTTCTTAGTTATATGATCTATCCCATTCATAAGATAGTCGGTTTAATTGGTTTTCCATGGCTACATAGGCGTAACCTCGAGCATTCAGTGTCTTTTCTTCTAAACATATGAACGGTCCGTCTCTGCATAAAGTAACAAATTCGGTGTTTGAATAGGTTTGATTATTTGAACATTTACCTCCATGTGACCATTTTCCGCATTTGTGACATCTTTCTAGGTGTCTTGCTCTTCTTTTTGCTGCGAATTTTGATTTTCCTTTACCAAATTGTAACTTATTATCTTCGCATCTGGATTCTTTTCTAACTCCGTCCATTCTTTCTCTGATTACTGATACTATTTTACTCGGTAGGGTGTCATTATTACGTTTAGTGATCAAAGCGTGTAGCATTAGACCATGGTTTAGTTCACAGGCAGTCTTCATTTTGTAAAAACCTAAAAAAAATAAAAATTCAGAATGGGGGGAGAAGACTAGTTCTTTAGGGTCTGCTAGGGAAAGACCATTCAGGTTCCATTTTCGAGAACTATACGAAAACAGACAATCTAACTCTAACAGAAATACATATTATCCTTTAAAGACTTGATTCTCCCCACACTTAGTTAGCTGTGGTGTCGAAATTGTGATTAACTTCGTTGTCGACTTCCATCGGACCATGTATGTAGTGTTTAACTATGTGACCATTAACTTTAAATTCAATCCCATTTGAATTTATTAATTCTATCGTTCCGTATGGGAAAACTCTTTTGACTATGAATGGTCCAGACCATCTTGATTTCAATTTTCCAGGAAATAGCTTGAATCGTGAATTGAAAAGAAGAACTCTTCCTCCTTCTTTAAATTCTTTTGAACTTTTGATTCTTTTATCATGCCATTTCTTCGTTCTTTCTTTATACATTAACGAATTTTCATATGCTTCATGTCTTAATTCTTCTAATTCGTTTAGTTGACTTAATCGTAGACGTCTGGCTTCATGTAATTCAAGATTACATGTCTTCAAAGCCCAAAATGCTTTGTGTTCAATTTCTACTGGAACATGACATGCTTTTCCATAAACAAGTCTAAAAGGTGTGGTTCCAATTGGAGTTTTGTAGGCTGTTCTAAAAGCCCAGAGTGCATCCTCCAATTTAATGGACCATTCCTTCGGATTTGATCCTACGGTTTTCTCTAGAATACGTTTTAAAGCTCGGTTGGTATTTTCAACTTGTCCACTTGTTTGTGGATGATATGCGGTGGAGATTTTATGAGTTACTCCATATCTTTTAAGAACTTTCTCAAGTTGATTATTACAGAAATGAGTACCCCGATCACTTATTAAAGCTTTCGGTGTTCCAAACCTTGCAAAAAGACGTTTTAAAAAATTGACTACAACTCGTGCATCGTTAGTTGGGAGAGCTTGTGCTTTCGCCCATTAAGATACATAATCAATGGCTACGAGTATATATAGATTATTATGAGATTTTGGAAATGGACCCATAAAGTCAATACCCCAAATGTCAAATACTTCACATACTTGGATGACATTTTGTGGCATTTCATCACGTTGACTTATTTTTCCGGCCCTTTGACAAGCATCACAGGATTTGCAAAGAAGGTGTGCGTCTTTGTAAATTGTAGGCCAATAGAATCCAGCATCATAAACTTTTCTTGCTGTTAGTTGAGGCCCATAATGCCCTCCTGTTGGTCCTGTGTGACAATGGTTTAATATTTTACTAGCTTCATCTCCAAATACATATCGGCGTATTATTCCATCGGGACAACTTTTAAACAGATGTGGATCTTCCCAAAAATAGTGTTTTATATCACTGAAGAATTTCTTTCGTTTTTGGTACGATAATCCTTTTTCAAGGAATCCACAAACTAAGTAGTTTGCATAGTCTGCAAACCATGGAATTTCTTTATAATCTATCTTCAATAGATATTCATCAGGAAAGTTGTCTTGTATGGCCGATTCATTTAGAACTTCCAATTCGGGATTTTCAAGACGAGAAAGATGATCAGCGGCGAGATTTTCTGCTCCTCTTTTATCTCGGATTTCAATATCAAACTCTTGTAAGAGTAAGATCCAACGGATTAATCTTGGTTTAGCATCTTATTTCGAAAATAGGTATCTAAGAGCAGAATGGTCGGTATAGACCACCGTTTTTGCTAGAACGAGATATGATCGAAATTTGTCAAAAGCAAAGACAATAGCAAGGAGTTCTTTTTCAGTAGTTGTATAGTTCGTTTGTGCTCCTTGTAACGTCTTACTAGCATAATATATAGGTTGAAATCGTTTTTCAATCCTTTGTCCTAAAACGGCTCCCATTGCAAAATCACTTGCATCGCACATTAGTTCAAATGGTAGATTCCAATTTGGTGTTATCATGATCGGCGCATTAGTGAGTTTCTCTTTAAGAATATTAAAAGATTTGATAGACTCATCTGAAAAGATGAATGGAGCATCCTTTTCTAGGAGTTTATTCATAGGAGTGGCAATTTTAGAAAAATCTTTTATGAAACGTCGGTAAAAACCGGCATGCCCTAGAAAACTCCTAACTCCTCTAACATTGGTGGGATGTGGAAGTTTAGCAATTACATCTACTTTAGCTCTATCCACTTCAATTCCTTCTTTTGAAATTTTATGACCAAGAACTATGCCTTCTTTAACCATGAAATGGCATTTCTCCCAATTAAGAACTAGATTTGATTGTTCGCATCTAATAAGCATTCGTTCCAGATTAACTAGACATGATTCAAAAGTATCACCGAAGACTGAAAAGTCATCCATGAAAACTTCCATGCATTCATCTATCATGTCGTGAAAAATCGCCATCATACACCTTTGAAAGGTTGCAGGGGCGTTGCAAAGTCCAAATGGCATGCGTTTGTAAGCAAAAGTACCATAAGGGCACGTGAATGTGGTTTTCTCTTGGTCCTCGGGTGCTATTGGTATTTGAAAATATCCGGAAAATCCATCTGGAAAACAATAGTAACTATTTCCGGCTAATCTTTCCAACATTTGATCTATGAAAGGTAAGGGAAAGTGATCTTTTCTGGTGGCGTCATTTAATTTTCTATAATCAATACACACACGCCATCCTGTTACAGTCCTAGTAGGAATAAGCTCATTTTTCTCATTTGTAATGACAGTCATGCCACCCTTCTTAGGCACGCATTGAACTGGGCTTACCCATGGACTATCAGAAATTGGATAAATTAGACCTGCGTCTAGCAGTTTAATAATTTCTTTTTTAACTACATCTTGTATATTAGGATTTAGTCTTCGTTGGCGTTGCACATACGTTTTATGACCTTCTTCCATAAGGATTTTATGTGTGCAATACGAAGGACTTATTCCTTTAATATCATGAATCTTCCATGCAATGGCTGGTTTATGAGCTTTCAACACAGAAATGAGTTGTGATTTCTCATTTTTAGTAAGAGAAGACGATATTATTACAGGTAATTCAGATTCACCATGTAAATAAGCGTATTCCAAATGGTTTGGAAGTGGCTTTAACTCTAATTTCGGAGGTTCTTCTATCGATGATTTATATCGATATCTGTCTTCTTCTTTTAGCATTTGAATTTCTTCTGTTGTTGGTTCATATCCATTAGCTATAAGTGTAGCTAACATTTCAGCTTCATCAATTGGTTCATTACCTTCTCCTAAAGAACATTCTCCTGTTCCTTGTAATTCTGGAAATTCTTCTAATAATTCTGCATGTGCATCTATAGTTTGAATATAATAACATGTATCATCTGCAGATTGTGGTTGTTGCATTGCTCTATCAACTGAAAAGGTAACACTCTCATCCTCTATACTTAGGGTCAGTTTCTTACCGAACACATCTATCATTGCTTTAGCCGTGTTTAAGAATGGTCTTCCTAATATGAGAGGAACTTGAGAATCTTCTTCCATGTCTAGAACAACAAAATCTACTGGAAATACTAAAGTACCAACTTTAACTAGCATGTTCTCCATTATCCCTCTAGGATATTTTATTGATCTATCGGCTAGTTGTATGCTTATTCTGGTTGGTTTCAATTCTCCAAGGTCTAGTTTAGCGTATAGTGAATACGGCATTAGATTTATACTAGCACCTAAGTCTGCCAATGCTTCTATTGAACTAAGACTACCCAGAAAACATGGAATTGTGAAACTTCCTGGATCAGATAGTTTTTCTGGTATCTTATTCAACAGCACTGCTGAACAATTAGCATTCATGGTAACAGCCGAGAGTTCTTCCATTTTCTTTCTATTTGAGATTAGATCTTTCAAGAATTTAGCATATCTAGGCATTCCTGAAATCACATCAATGAAAGGAAGATTTACATTTATCTGTTTAAACATATCCAAGAATTTGGATTGCTCGGCTTCAAGTTTCTCTTTCTTCATTTTACTCGGGTAAGGAAGTAGTGGTTGGTATGGTTTAACATAAGGTCTAGCCTTAACTGTGTTATCTTCATTAACCTTTTCAACTACCGGTTCTTTTTCCTTATCTTGATTAGGTTGTGGTTATTGTGGAGTAGGAATAGCTTCATCAGAAGTTACAGGTATTTCAGGTGGTTTAAGTGTTGTACCACTTCTTGTGGTAATGGCTTTAGCTGTTTCATTCCGGGGGTTAGCATTTGTATCACTAGGTAGACTTCCCGGTTTTCTTTCACCTATTAACCTTGCTAGGTTACTTTTCCAGATTTTGAATAGAAGCTTGTTGATTTCTAAATGCTTGAGCATTTTGTTCATTGGTTTGTTTTTGAGATGTGAAAAACTGCGTTTGAGTTTCAACTAGCTTCATCATCATATCTTCTAAATTCGGCTTTTTATCATCGGTTTGTTGTGGTGGTTTGTTTTGAAAATTAGGTCTTTGCTGATTGTAAGTATTATTGGATACGTGTTGATTGCTAGGACCTTGTTGGTTGTTGTATGGAATATTTCGGTTATAATTCTGGTTTTGATTGTAAATCGGTCTTGGCGATTGATAATTATTCTGATAATTATTTCCAGGAATTTGGTTTATGTATGAAATATTCTCTCTTTGTTCCATTGTTAATTCAATACTGAGACAATCTTTTGTCAAATATGGTCCTCCACACTGCTCACAACTAATTCGTATCGAGTGAATATCTTTAGTCATCTTTTCCATTCGTCTCTCCACAGCATCTATCTTTGCGGAAATGGAATCTAAGTCATGGCTAGAATCGGCTCTAGCTGCTTTAGATGATCTAACGATATCTTTTTCTTGGTGCCACTCATGTGAGTGGGAAGCAGTGTTATCAATAATTTTGTAAGCATCAGTTTCGGTTTTCTTCATAATAGAACCACCAGCTGCTATATCTATGTCTTTCCTTGTAGTGATGTCGCATCCTTGGTAGAATATTTGTACTATTTGACAGGTGTCTAAACCATGTTGCGGACATCCTCTTAACAACTTTCCATATCTTGTCCACGCCTCATATAGAGTTTCATTTGGTTTCTGTGTGAACGTAACAATTTCTGCTTGAAGTCTTACGGCTTTAGATGCAGGAAAGAATTGTTTAAGAAATTTTTCAACTAAAACGTCCCATGTATCCATCGCCCCTTCAGGTAACGATTCCAACCAATCTTTGGCTTCTCCCTTTAAAGTCCAGGGAAATAACATGAGATATATTTGTTCATCCTCCACTTCTCGAATTTTAAATAGTGTGCAGATCCTATTAAAGGTACGTAAATGTTCATTTGGATCTTCCTTCAGCGCACCACTAAATTGGCATTGATTAGTCACCATGTGTAGAATTTGTCCTTTGATTTCATAATCTGGCGCATTGATGTCTGGATGAGTAATTGCGTGACCTTGGCCAGTGCGTTTAGCTCTCATTCGGTCTTCCATACTTAAAGGTTCCAGATTCTCCATAATTGAATTTGTTGAATCGGAATCACTAGAGGATTCTGATTTAATGGTTCGTTCCTCAACAATCTCTGTTTGAATGATTGGTGGTTCCGGAGGAAAGTTTAGTGGTTCAGGATCTACGAACCGTTCCTGAATATTTTCTGGATTCTCAATTGTGAGGTCGAGTTCAAAAAATGGATTATCGAAAATTTGAACTGGAGTACTTGGTCGACTGGATGATGATTCTAAAGAAAAATCAACGGCAGTAATATTTGCTAAATGTCTTGATCTAGTTACAGGTGGTGAACGTACAAAAGGTGGTGAACGTCTTGCTCGGCGCATTCACTGAATATCCTATTAGTTTTTTTTAAAAGGAAAGAAAAATTATAATAAGTTATCCAATCAATAGACTTTTCTGATTTTGCCCACGTTTCAAATAGCCAAAAGATGCAGCAGAGGGGCAGGATTCGTTTGGTCTCAATATAATTGAGGACTGTTTGGCTCCAATAACCCGGTCCACGTACAAATCCAACTATTACTACGAACCAGAAAATTTTGATGTCTATCAATTTAACCACTTAAAATAAATTTTCGTAATTTTAAGAAATTTAGATAAGAAGTAGAATAAAAATCTATGTCCTACAACTAGAATAGCGAGAAATAAGAAAGAAAAAGAGTTCGTCGGAAAAAGGTCGAAAAAGCAAAATGGTTGAAAAATAAAAGGTGACGAAAAAATAAAAGAAACTTATAAAACTTAAAAACACTTGACTAACCTAACCTTATTACTACAACTAACTTAAAATTATAATCGCAAATTGAGATTACTAATTAGAATGATAATTGATACATAGGTAAAAGTCGTCTAAAAATATTAAAGCTTACAGGAAAAACTAAATCCCAAATGGAAATAACTTAAAAAAGAAACTAAAACTTAAAAAGGCGTCGCAAAATTCTAAAGCACCTAAATCTTAGTCTAAAAAAAAGCACTTAAGGAATTCTACGGCAAAGCCTAAAAATCTAGAAGTAAAAATAACTATGGTAAAAACTAAGTTTAAAACTAAATATGAGCTAAAAATACAAATATTACGCTAAAACAATTAAAAAGGGACAAAATATAAAAATATACAAAAAGTTGTAAAAAGTACAATTTTTATAAAAATATTATTTTTATATTATTTATTTATTAAAACTATTAATTTTACAATTTAATTAAACTAATTTAACTAAATAAAACAAATTAAATAAAAAGTAAAACTTAAAATAAAACTAATTATAATAATAATAATAATTAGGGTTAAATAATAATAATAATAATTAATTACCCGTAATTAATTGCAGTTAGGGTTTCTGTCGGTGTCAGAGTTACTCCGCGACTTGCGGTATTTCAAGCAGTAAACCCCGCGAGTCGCGGGGTTCCAGTTTTCAACTCTGGAACAGTTTTTTATTTTACGCGTTTTTTTTTATGTTTTCTAATTTTCTGTTTTTATATAAATAAAAGATATTTAAATAAAACTTATATTTTTATAAACTAAAATAAAAATAAAGAAACTTATAAAACTTTTAACAAACTCTTAAAAATATATAAATTTTTGTTTTTCTTTTTATATTTTCGAATATTTAAAACGTACTTTTATAAAAACGAATTTTAATAAAAGTAAAATAAAAATCTTTTTTTTTTATGTAGCGTTGCGCTTCCGGCTTTTAAGAGAGTCCCCGGCAGCGGCGCCAAAAATACTTGATGTATTCGCGAGGTGTATATAAAATAGCTTATATTTTTACAGGAAATACTATTAAATACGATACAATTTTACACAAGATATTTATTTATTTAGAGAATGGATATACTTAAACCTTGCTACAACACTTATAGGCAGTGTACCTAATCGTACAGTAGTGTAGTTTTTAGTAAGTCCGGTTCGTTCCACAGGGAATCTTTTTAAACAAAGCTTAACGCTATATTAGTTTACTTTTATAAAAATACAAATATATATATAAGTAATATTATTATTATAAAGGGGGGTTTTTACCGTTTAATGACCGGTTTGTCGATTTTAAAACTTTAGTCGCAGTTAAAACCAAATGTAAAATAATAAATATAAATACAAGACTTAAATTAAAGAGTAAAGTAAATAACAATAATGAAATTGCGAATAATAAAAGTGCGATAAAATAAACTTGCGATAATTAAAAAGTACGATGATTAAAAGTGCAAATAAATAAAATAACAATAAAAATGCGATAATTAGAAGTGCAATTAAATATAAAATAAAGGAGATTAAATATGAAATAAAAGAATTATGCTTACTTAAACTTCCGTAATCATGATGTTTGACGTGTTGATTTTAGTTTTATGCCCATGGGTTAATTGTCCTTTGTCCTGGATTATTTAATATGTCCATACGGATTTTGTCCATAATAGTCCATCAGTCATAAATATAAAGAGCGAAAGCCTTCGTCAAATTATTCTTATTCCCGAAGTCAAATATTCCAACTAATTGGGGATTCGGATTGTAACAAGGTTTTAATACTTTGTTTAATGAATACACCAGGTTATCGACTGCGTGTAAACCAAGGTTTTACTACTTTGTTAACAATTACACCAATTACCCTTGAATGTAATTCACCCCTGTTTCAACAAGTCTATTAACTATTAATCCAGTTCCGTATCCGGTAAAATGAATAATTATTGGTATTTATAGATATCCCGCCCACCTTACCCAGTCAAGCGTATGTGGTTATATATAAATACGTCAAATTATAAGTTTGTATATTAAATTAACAAGGTATTGTTTAGTTAATATAAAACCCATTAATAGCCCATAGTCTAATTTCCACAAGTGTCGTTCTTTTGTCCAAACCCCAATTATGGTACAAAGCCCAATTACCCAATTTTAGTAATTAGCCCAACATCATGATTACTTTGGATTAAATAAGCATAATAATAACTTAGCTACGAGACATTAAATTAAAAAGGTTGAACATAACTTACAATGATTAAAAATAGCGTAGCGTTACACGGACAGAATTTCGACTTACACCCTTACAACATTCGCTAACATACCCTTATTATTAGAATTAAAATTAAAATTAAAATTAAAATTAAAATTATAATATATATATATATATATATATATATATATATATAATACGTTTATGAGAGAAGAAGAAAAAGGATGATTTTTACGATCAGAATGCGCGAGCTTTATAGGGAGTTTCAGAATTTGGGGCTCCACGACTCGCGGCCCTTTTGGCCTTCAAACTCCGCGAGTCGCGGAGTTTGCTTTTACAGCTCATACGAGTTTGGCTCTTTGTTTACCGACGATTTTATAAATAAATATAATATATTAAATAATTATAAGAATTATTTAAATATTATATTATATTTATGTGCATACTTGACTTGTAATTTTTAGTCCGTTGCGTCGAGCGTTGAGAGTTGACTCATGTCCCGGTTCCGGATTTTCGAACGTCCTTGCGTACAATTTAATATCTTGTACTTTGCATTTTGAATCTTGTACTCTTGTAATTTCGAGACGTTTCTTATCAATAATTGGAACCTCTTTGATTGTATTTTGTACTTTTGAGCTTTTTGGTCGTTTGCGTCTTCAATTCGTCGAATCTGTCTTTTGTCTTCACCTTTTATTATTTAAACGAATATCCTTTTTAAATAGAACAATTGCAACTAAAAGCTTGTCTTTCTTGAGGAATAATGCTATGAAATATATGTTCGTTTTTAGCATTATCAGCGTCCTCCCCATTTTACGAGACAGATCCTCTCATGGTTAGGATAAGTCTGACCACTTGGCTACCCTGTTTGATGCTGAGGTCCGTGAATTTCCTGCTGATTTTAGAGATGATTTTTCTAGATTTTTCGTCAACCTACAGTTGGTCTGGACGACAACTTCTTGACCTAAATCAAGAAGCACGTGTCTTTTTCGGAAGACTTTACTTCCTTTTAATGATGGAATTGATTCATCGTGTAGATCCATCTTTTCTTTTATCTTTATTATAATATTGCGGGTAAAACAGTCAATTTAGTCCAAAACAAAAGCACCTGCAATAACTTTACAGAAACATGTGATAGATAGTTTTTTTTTTTAATTGAATAACTTGGTACATTCTCCCCACACTTAGTTTCTTTCTTTGCCTTTTTATTCTCCTTTATTCCATTTTAAATGAATTCAAGTGTTTTAGGGTGTTTCTCAATTTATGTCCTTTCCGAGGTAATGATAATTTCGGTATTAACACCTAGTTTTCATCGTTCATAAATATGTATAAACATGATTTTGAATTCATTTATTTGAAAATTTTTAAAATTTTCCCAAAATTTGGCAAATAAACTAAAGTGCAAACCCGAGAGAATTCATAACCCTTCCCCACACTTGAGATCATGCAATGCCCTCATTTGCATGAAATCAGACTATAATTATAAATTCACGAGGGTGATAAGTGTAGAAAAGTGATTAAAAATACCCAGTTTGTAATGACAAATCTCGTCGAATGATAGATGGCGCGCCTCATCGTTAATTCCTTCTTTTTTTTATCACACATGTTTTTCTTCAAAAACGGTTGCTTTTCTGAACTGTTTGCTAATCTTTGAAAATGCGTCTTTTACCCTAACTTATTATGCATGTTTATTAACGAGTTATGCACTAACCCGAACCCCGAATTTAACGTTAAGTGGGGTTAGACTTCTCCATACTTAGCTGACGACATGTGAAGTCGGTAGAATAAGTTCCACGAATTAAAATAGTGAGCCAGTTATTTACATCTCGGGTGGTATAAAATATATCAATGGGTTTAAAGTTTAGACCCACCCGATCGTCACTACTTAATTCTTTTTTAAGTGTAGCTTTTAGTAAATGGATATGTCTCTTTTCTGGTTCTTGGTCAAATGGATCGATATACACCGACATACATATTATAGGGTGGACAATTCCTAACATTTTCTTCCTTTTATTCTTGGGATCAAAGTTTTCACCTCTATTACCCAATTGGGTGAAATCCGAGGTGTCATTATCTATTACAGCTCGTAGTTCATCTTCGGTAGATGACTCGTCTATTGAGAATATTGGGTTGGAAGGTTGTGGAATGGTGAATTTCGGGATCAAAGCAAATTCTTCTTCATTAATCGGTCCCACCATTTTGGTCTTGGGGGTAAAATTTTCAACGTTATCGTTTTTCCAAGAGTACTAATTTGTCACCCTTACTTCTTCTTCTTCATCTATTGATGGATCGTTGATTTCGTCGGTAGAGGCTTATGTGTCGATATGTTGTGAAATTGGTAAAGCTGAATAAAAAGTATCATCGGAATAGTTGGTGATTTCGGAGCTCTCGAATTCATCAAAATTCGATGATATGAAATTTTCTTGCACAATACTCCTCAGATCAACAGGTGTGTAATCTGATAAAGTTTCAGCTTGCCGATTTACAAACTCTCTCATTTGTTCATTTTGAGCATCGAGTTCTTCGAGTTTGATTTTCATATTGTCTAAAAGATTTTCAGACACATAATTTTTCTCGCCTTCTGGTTGTTGAGTTTGGATATATTCTTGGGAATAATCCCAATTTGAATTGTATTCTTCATAATCGTTCCATTCAGGTTCCGTGGGTGCGTAATTTTCCATAGGAACGTAATAATAACATTCCCATGTTGAGTGATAATCTCCACAGATTTCACAACCAGTTATTGTTTCGTCGTTCGTGATCCAAGATTGACTGAGCGAATTGTCATCAACACTCGGTTGAGAGTATTGATTTCGTATTTCATTAAGAGTTTCCAAAATATCTTCGAGACTTTTCATAATGCGCTTATTACCAAATTTTAGCTACAATGTGGTGCATTTACTAATTATCCTATTAGTTATAAAAATAAAAATTATATAAGTTATCAAATTAATAGACTTTTCTGCTTTTGCCCACGTTTCGAATAGCCAATAGATGCAGCAGGGAGCCAGAACCCTTTAAATCGGAAGCTCACAACTCAGCCACTAACAAATCCAACTATTACTACGAAGCAGAAAATTTGGATGTCTATTAATTTAATCGCTTAAAATAATTTTTCGTTTTGAATTATTAGAGAAGAAATAGAGAAAATTCTAAGTCCTAAAAACTAGAGTGGCGAGAAATAAGAAAGAAAAAGAGCGCGTCGAAAAATGTTGAAAAATAAAAGGTCGAAAAATAATAGGAGTCAAAAAATAAAAATTAGAAAGTAGCGCGTCGAAACTTAAAAAAAAACTAAAAACTAAGAATTAAAAGTTGCGTCTAAAAATATTAAAGCTTAAAAGAAATAATATGTCCCAAAATGGCAATAATTTAAAAAGGTACTAAAACTTAAAAAGGGCGTCGCAAAACTCTAAAGCACTAAATCTTAGTCTAAAGAAAAAGCACTTAAGGAATTTTACGGCAAAGCCTAAAAATCTAAAAGTATAAAAATAACTATGGCAAAAACTAAGCTTAAACTTATAATTACGAACGATACGATTAAAAACAACGAACTAAATAACAAAAAGATAAAAATTATAAAAAGATATAAACTAAAATGATAAAAGTAATTGTTTTTTTTTTTTTTTAAACGATTTTTTTTACACAAGTTTTTTTTTTTCTGTGATTCAAACTTTTACAAATTCATTCCCGGTGGCGCACATTCAACTTGATATATAATATTAGTTTGGACACTTTTTGAAGACTTTTGTTCGTATTCAAGCTAAATTGATGGTTTGGGTTCAAGAAATAGTTTCTGGTTATTATGAGTGATTTTAACAAAGATTTTAGCTCAAAGGTACGTTAAAGTGAAGATTTCAACCCTGCAATGAAAAAAGAATTAGAAGTGTTGTTTTTAGTGAGTTTCTCAGTCGTGAAGTGCGTGTCCCGGTCACGAGAATATTAAGTCAGTTTCATACTATCATATTGGGCTGGATTGCACTTATTTAGTGAGATGTTGGTTATTGCCTTGGACCCTACACGTGTTTCAGCTAAAAAAACAAATAGAAGATGGATGAATTTTTAATTTAGTTAATTTGAGATACTATCACATATTATGACCCTTGTACGATCAAGTGGACATGAGGTAAGGCCCACGAGTGTTCTTTGGGCCAATGCATGCATACAAAGAGAAAAGGAAGCGGTGACTAATATGACTTGGGCTACACGATGAAAAGCGATGTATATATATATCCCATCTCATAATTTACTGGAAAAAGGAGACACAAATTTTTAGACTAGGTTTATTATTATTTTTTCTTTCTTTCTTTGTTTTTCCTTCCTGGTAGGCGACAAAAAAAAAAAAAAAAAATGCTAGACAAAAATTAGTTTCAATTTATTTTGCATCGATATTATTGCTCCTGGAGGCGTTTGACTTGAGGAGTAATTCTTCTCAACTTCTGTTTAGTTTTATCCATCATCCTAGTCTTGTTCGAACTACAAATTATTGGTATTGTTGATTAATTATTTTTATTATGATAAAAAAAAATTTTATATAAATTTTTTTTTCGAAAATTAATACTTTTTTTTATTTTATAAATTTTTTTTAACTCATTTACTATTCATGAATAGTAAATATAACGAAATTAATTAATTTACTATTCACATGAAAGCGACATGATAGAAATTATTAATTACAAGTTACATAATATACCCCTGAAGTATTTAATAAATACGTCTTTTTAAAACTTTATCACTATAAAACAAAGATGTTAGATCACGATGTGTAATAAAGATATATATATTGACAAACTCCTCTATAATGCCAAAAACTTGATGTTGCGAAATTACAAGTAAATATATACAAGTAAATAGTTATTTTGTTGCGAAATACAAAATTTTAGTTATTATTTTAGTAAATAATGCTACTTATACGGTTAACAACTTGTGAATCAATAAAAATTTTTTTTTTTTCAACACTTATTACAATATATTGAAAATAAAAATTACTTTTAAACAAACATAGTTTACAAAAATATAGCGTTTTTCAGCGTCCCCGGCAGCGGCGCCAAAAACTTGATGATGTAGCATGGGGGTACGAAATATACTATTATTTTTAATACAAAATACTTTACAAATTACACAAGTTATTTATTTATTTATAGAGTGGGATATACCTAAACCTTGCTACAACACTATAGGCAGTGTACCTAATCGTAGAGTAGTGTAGTTTTTAGTAAGTCCGGTTCGTTCCACAGGGAGCTGGTGATACTTACTATATTTTTAACAACTATATTTATACAAAATATATATAATTATATAAGTAGTAATATTATTATAAAAGGGGGGTTTTACCGTTTAATGACCGGTTTGTCGATTCTATATTTTAAGCGCAAAGATAAATGACGATAATTAAAGTGCGTAAAATAATGACAATAAATAAAATGACAGTAAATAAAATTGCGAGTAATAAAATGACAGTAAATAAAGATACGATGAGAAATACAATAAAAGAATTATGCTTATTTAAACTTCCGTAATCATGATGTTTGACGTTTTGATTTAATTAATTGTTACCCGGGTTAATTGTCCTTTGTCCTGGTTTATTTGATACCTATCTGGTTTTTGTCCATAATAGTCCATCGGTCATAAATATAAAGTGCGAGTGTCCTAGTCAAATTACCCTTATACCCGAAGTCAAATATTCCCACTAAATAAGGATTTAAACTGTGACGCAGTTATCACTTCTGTCAACAATTACACCAGTTATCACTATATGTAATCCAACCCTGTTTTGATTAGATATGAATATTAATTTACCCACTTGATCAGTTTGAATAATCAATTACCCAACCCGAATAATTAATTAAATGATTATAATAGATTCCATATGAACGTCACTAAATAGGACAACCATAATCATTATTAATTATTAGGTTAATTAATTTGAAGATAGGTTCGACAGACTCCAATGAGTTGTCACTCAATTAGACAGTACCCCCCATCTATTAATAGTCAATAGCCCAATTTCCACAAGTGTCGGTCTTTTGCCCAAACCTTAATTATGGTACAAAGTTCAATAACCCCGTCTTAATATTTTAGCCCAACATCACGATTACTTCGGCTCAAATAAGCATAATAATAACTTAGTTACAAGACATTAAATTAAAAAAGAAGAACATAGCTTACAGTGGTGATTAATCGCGTAGCGTTGCACGGACAGAATTTCGACTCAAAACCCGTAAAACATTTCTTACAATAACCCAACTAAACCATAACTTTATTATTAAAATTAACTTATATTAAAATTATAATATTTACATATTACAGAAGAGAGAAAGAAATATGAAGAAAGGTGTTTTTTTCATTACACCGTGAATTCTATTTTATAGACAATTGGTGATTTGAAATTTTCACTTATGACCCCTTAACTATGCTCAATTAACAACTTTTTATTATTTATTATTATTCTTATTATGAATTATTTAAATATTATATTATATTCTTGAACATAGTTAACTTGTAATTTTAGCTCCGTTGCGTCGAGCGTTGAAAGTTGGTACATGTCTCGGTTCCGGATTTTCGAACGTCCTTGCGTACAATTTAATATCTTGTACTTTGCGTTTTGTAACTTGTACTCTTGTCATTTTTAGACGTTTCTCATCAATAATTTGAACCACTTGGATTGTATCTTGTACATTTGAGCTTTTTGGACGTTTGCGTCTTCAAATCTTCGTTTTCGCCTTTTGTCTTCGCACTTATTTATTTAAACAATTACAATGAAAATATAATACAATTACATATGAAAACCTATTATTTAGGAGGGATATTGCTATGAAATATATGTTCCTTTTTAGCCTTATCAGACACCTCACACTAAGGCGTCGAGTAGCCGATCTTGGGGTGGTAGGAGAGGTGCACACGGTGGAGCGGATGACCTGTCTAGGGTAATTGAGATGATGACTGCCCTGAACACTAATCAGGGTCAGATGGCTACTATGATGGGGGAACACCACCGAGAGTTACTGGCTAAACACCAGGAGGATAGGACTGAGTTTGATGCATTTAGGAGGGAGTCTACATATGAGCTGGGGCGTATTGATTATTCGGTTCAGTGGGGAGTTCATAATAATGAGAGGTTTTATAGCCACTATCCAAGTACCGATCCCTTTGAGGCCACGTACAATGAGCCGCCATCATATTATGCTCCAGATGTTGCCTATCCGCCAACGCTGAAATGTCCCGTTCATATTGATTATAAACGTTTCATATTAATTGATTTCGTCGCGAGGTTTTGACCACTATATGAGACGTTTTTCAAAGACTGCATTCATTTTTAAAACAACCATAACCTTTATTTTATCGATAAAGGTTTAAAAAGCATTACGTAGATTATCAAATAATGATAATCTAAAATATACCGTTTACACACGACCATTACATAATGGGTCGATATGATATGTCAAAACATTTGCATACGTGTCTATGGTATCCCAAGGTTACATAATATATTAGAATACATGTATAATACAATATGAGTTAGCTAGGATATGATTAATATAGATTTGTTACCAATTTTCACGTAGCTACAACAAGCAAAAATATCCAATTTTGTTTTAACCATAACTTCTTCGTTTTAAATCCGTTTTGAGTGAATCCAATTACTATGGTTTCATATTGAACTTAAGTTTATGAATCTATACAGAAAAAGTATAAGTTTATAGTCGGAAATACAGGTTACAAGTCATTTTTGTAAAGGTAGTCATTTCAGTCGAAAGAACAACGACTAGATGACTATTTTGGAAAACATACTTCCACTTTGAGTTTAACCATGATTTTTGGATATAGTTTCATGTTCATAAGAAAAATAATTTTCCCAGAAGAACAACTTTTAAATCAAAGTTTAACATAGTTTTTAATTAACTAACCCAAAACAGCCCGCGGTGTTACTACGACGGCGAATATCCGATTTTACGGTGTTTTTCGGTTTTAAATCATTAAGTTAGCATATCATAAAGATATAGAACATGTGTTTAGTTGATTTTAAAAGTCAAGTTAGAAGGATTAACTTTTGTTTGTGAACAAGTTTAGAATTAACTAAACTATATTCTAGTGATTACGAGTTTAAACCTTCGAATAAGATAGTTTTATATATATGAATCAAATGATGTTATGAACATCATTACTACCTCAAGTTTAGTAGGTAAACCTACTGTAAGTGACAAGAAATGATCTAGCTTCAAAGGAGCTTGGATGGCTTGAATGTTCTTGAAGTAGGATCATGATACAAAACAAGTTCAAGTAAGATTTTTACTCGAATTAAGATAGTTTATAGTTATAGAAATTGAATCAAAGTTTGAATATGAATATTACCTTGAATAAAAAAGATAACCTACTGTAAATAACAAAGGTTTCTTGATCTTAGATGATTACTTGGAATGGATTAGAAAGCTTGGAAGTAAACTAGTAAACTTGAAAGGATTTTTGAAGTGTTCTTGAAGTGTTCTTCCTAAGATGATTATAGCTTGATTCTTGAAGTAATTTTTGATGAAGATGATGATTAGCTAATGGAAAAATTCGTTCATAAGTGAGTGTGTGTGTGTGTGTGTGTGTGTGTTGAGAGAGAATTAGAAAGAGAATTGAAAGTGAAATGGAGTGAATGATGAGTGGTAAGTGGTGAGTGGTGAGTGGTGAGTGGGATTAAAAGGAGTTCTAGTTAGTTGACTAGTTCATGGTAGAAGTTAAAATTGATTAGTCATGCATGACATAATCAAGAGTGGAATTCCATGCTAGTTCCTATTGGTAAATACCCATAGTAAGTACGTCTAGTAGCTGTGTATAATACGGGTATGAATACGACTAGAATTCTTGATGAAAAAAGAATGGGAATGTAACTGTAACCATTTTCGTTAAGTATGAGTGTTTTGATATATGTCTTGAAGTCTTCCAAAAGTATATTAATACATCTAAATACACTACATGTATATACATTTTAACTGAGTCGTTAAGTCATCGTTAGTCGTTACATGTAAGTGTTGTTTTGAAACCTTTAAGTTAACGATCTCATTTAATGTTGTTAACCTATTGTTTATTATATCTAATGAGATGTTAAATTATTATATTATCATGATATTATGATATATTAATATATCTTAATATGATATATATACATTTAAATGTCGTTACAATGATAATCGTTACATATATGCCTCGTTCAAAATCCTTAAGTTAGTAGTCTTGTTTTTACATATGTAGTTCATTGTTAATATACTTAATGATATGTTTACTTATCATAATACCATGTTAACTATATATATATATATATATATATATATATATATATATATATATATATATATATATATATATATATATATATATATATATATATATATATATATATATCCATATATGACATCATATAGTTTTTACAAGTTTTAACGTTCGTGAATCACCGGTCAACTTGGGTGGTCAATTGTCTATATAAAACCTATTTCAATTAATCAAGTCTTAACAAGTTTGATTGCTTAACATGTTGGAAACACTTAATCATATAAATATCAATTTCATTTAATATATATAAACATGGAAAAGTTCGGGTCACTACAGTACCTACCCGTTAAATAAATTTCATCCCGAAATTTTAAGCAGTTGGAGGTGTTGACGAATCTTCTGGAAATAAGTGTGGGTATTTCTTCTTCATCTAATCTTCTCGTTCCCAGGTGAACTCAGGTCCTCTACGAGCATTCCATCGAACTTTTACAATTGGTATCTTGTTTTGCTTAAGTCTTTTAACCTCACGATCCATTATTTCGACGGGTTCTTCGATGAATTAAAGTTTTTCGTTGATTTGGATTTCGTCTAATGGAATAGTGAGATCTTTTTTAGCAAAACATTTCTTCAAATTTGAGACGTGAAAATTGTTATGTACAGCCACGAGTTGTTGTGGTAATTCAAGTCGGTAAGCAACTGGTCCGACATGATCAATAATCTTGAATGGTCCAATATACCTTCGATTTAATTTCTCCCGTTTACCAAATCGAACAACGCCTTTCCAAGGTGCAACTTTAAGCATGACCATCTCTCCAATTTCAAAGTCTATATCTTTTCTTTTAATGTCCGCGTAGCTCTTTTGTCGACTTTGGGCAGTTTTCAACCGTTGTTGAATTTGGATGATCTTCTCGGTAGTTTCTTGTATTATCTCCGGACCCGTAATCTGTCTATCCCCCACTTCACTCCAACAAATCAGAGACCTGCACTTTCTACCATAAAGTGCTTCAAACGGTGCCATTTCAATGCTTGAATGGTAGCTATTGTTGTAGGAAAATTCTGCTAACGGTAGATGTCAATCCCAACTGTTTCTGAAATCAATAACACATGCTCGTAGCATGTCTTCAAGCGTTTATATTGTCCTTTCGCTCTGTCCATCAGTTTGTGGATGATAGGCAGTACTCATGTCTAGACGATTTCCTAATGCTTGCTGTAATGTCTGCCAGAATCTTGAAATAAATCTGCCATCCCTATCAGAGATAATAGAGATTGGTATTTCATGTCTGGAGACGACTTCCTTCAAATACAGTCGTGCTAACTTCTACATCTTGTCATCTTCTCTTATTGGCAGGAAGTGTGCTGATTTGGTGAGACGATCAACTATTACCCAAATAGTATCAAAACCACTTGCAGTACTTGGCAATTTAGTGATGAAATCCATGGTAATGTTTTCCCATTTCCATTCCGGGATTTCGGGTTGTTGAAGTAGGCCTGACAGTTTCTGATGCTCAGCTTTGACCTTAGAACACGTCAAACATTCTCCTACATATTTAGCAACATCGGCTTTCATACCTGGCCACCAAAAATGTTTCTTAAGATCCTTGTACATCTTTCCCGTTCCAGGATGTATTGAGTATCTGGTTTATGAGCTTCTCTAAGTACAATTTCTATCATATCTCCAAATTTTGGTACCCAAATTCTTTCAGCCCTATACCGGATTCCGTCTTCCCGAATATTAAGATGCTTCTCCGATCCTTTGGGTATTTCATCCCTTAAGTTTCCCTCTTTTAAAACTCCTTGTTGCGCCTCCTTTATTTGAGTAGTAAGGTTAGTGTGAATCATTATATTCATAGCTTTTACTCGAATAGGTTCTCTGTCGTTTCTGCTCAAGGCGTCGGCTACCACATTTGCCTTCCCCGGGTGGCAACGAATCTCAAAGTCGTAATCATTCAACAATTCAATCCATCTGCGCTGCCTCATGTTCAGTTGTTTCTGATTAAATATGTGTTGAAGACTTTTGTGGTCGGTATATATAATCCTTTTGACCCCATATTAGTAGTGCCTCCAGGTCTTTAATGCAAAAACAACCGCGCCTAATTCCAAATCATGCGTCGTATAATTCTGCTCGTGAATCTTCAATTGTCTAGACGCATAAGCAATTACTTTCGTTCGTTGCATTAATACACAACCGAGACCTTGCTTTGAGGCGTCACAATATATCACAAAATCATCATTCCCTTCAGGTAATGACAATATAGGTGCCGTAGTTAATTTATTCTTCAACAATTGAAACGCTTTTTCTTGTTCATCCTTCCATTCAAATTTACTCCCTTTATGAGTTAACGCAGTCAAGGGTTTTGCGTTCTCTTGGTCATTCTTTGAGTAAATAAGTATGTCATCAATGAAAACAATGACAAACTTGTCAAGGTATGGTCCACACTGTGACGACCCGAAAATTTCCGACCAAATTTAAACTTAATCTTTATATAATTCTGACTTGATAAGCAAAGAATTTTAATAAATCTTGAACCTCCGAAAATAGTTTTACACAAGCGTTTGGTCACCCTTTTATTCCGACGATTCACGAACGTCATAACTTGATTTAATTGTTTAATTATTGTGTATATATATGGATTTATATATATTTAACTTGAAAATATGATAATTAAATATCTCATTAAGTATATTAACAAAGTCTTATATATATATATATATATATATATATATATATATATATATATATATATATATATATTCATACTACTAATTTAAAGAGTTTTCAAACAATATATATATATATTACTATTTAAATGACGTAATTAACTTATGTTAAAATGTATTTACATATAATGTATTACGAGTGTAAATACATCCTTATAAGTATTGAATACACTTTATAATATACCAATACATATAAAGGATAGCTATACTCATATTTCTATTCAATTTCCTCAAAGAATTCTACTCGCATTCATACGGTATTTTTACCCGTATTATACATAGCTTCTAGAAGTATTTACTATTGGTATATACCAATAGAAATCTGCAATTATTTGTGTAATATGTCATCCATGACCTAATCAATTTAATATGTCATGCATGACTTAATACAATTTAACTTATCTTAGATATTTTCACTAAAAGCCAAAATTATAAGCTTATAAATAAGAACCATTTTTACTCATTTTTACTCCACATTTTCTTAAACTAAAAACACACACTTGAATGCTCTCATATCATACTTTAATCTCAGAAACTTTCCTCTTCATAATCAAGGTAAAATACTTCTCAAAATCCTTGTTCAATTCCTTGTATAGTTGCTATCTTATTATACTTATAAAACTTGTAAAAACTAGAACTTGTTTTGATGAACACCAAGCTTGTTTGAAAAACTAATCTAATCTTTCTAGATTAACTCTAATAACACTTATTTATATATATTATGATGTTATATTAAGTTAATATAATAACTTATAACTTGTACATATGAAGAACACCTTGAAACTTAACATATATCCTTTAATCTCCATTCGGTAAAAAGCGGGCTGTTTTGGGTTGGGAATTAAAAACCTATCTTAGACTTTGAGTTCGAGGCTAAGACTTTGGAAATATGTTAATATATGTAAATAAGACTTCCAGTATTTTTTTCATGATTTTAGACAAAGTGGAAGTATTTTATCAAAAATCATATATTGGGTGGATGCCGGGATTTTTCCAAATCTGTCCACGGGCACAAAAAGAGGGTAAAGCTCTAAAAATTACTACTTGGGATGAACTTTTAGAATTGGTTTTGTAAAATTTACTTCTTAATGAATCCATAGCAATTTGATTCACTTTAAACGGAGTTGTAATGAATATTTGGCGAGCAAAACAAAATCTGCTAAAATTAACGTTGTATGGACAAAATTTATATTATAAAAACTATATTAACCATATCCTTGTTAAATTTTCCTATATCCTATATATATTTGGACATTTTATCTGTAGTATAACAAAATATTATAATCTTAGTTAATTCTTTGATTGTATATATGCATAATAATATTCTTGGTACGTCCGAACACAATAAGTATACAATACGTTTTGATAAATCCTAAGACAATACGTACACAATACTTCTTAGTTAATTCTAAGAAAATTTGTATACAATACGTCTTTGGGTTGATGCAAAGACAATACGTATACAATACGTCGTGGGGTAATTCTAAGATTATATATATATATATATATATATATATATATATATATATATATATATATATACCGATTATTGGACTGTTGGACTTTTCGGACTATTTTGGACTACTAACAATGGACTACTAACATAAAATGTTAAAAATTATTATATAAGTATTCTATGAACTTGCTTTATTTTATTCATATGTCGTATTATTATCTGAATCGTTATTATTATTATTATAGGTTTGTGAATCCAAGGACGATGGTCATATTTTTAATAAGTTGAAAACTTATTATTAATATACTTTTACTACTGTGAGTATATAGTCTCATTTTTTAAACTCTACACATATTTTGGGATGAGAATACATGCATTTTATGTTTTACGCCATGGACACAAGTACTTAAAATATATTCTATGTTGATTTGTACCACATTGCATATCTTCCCTAATAGCTTGGTAACTAATATTTACATGTTGTAAGAACATGTAAGCGCGAATCCTATTGATAGATCTATCGGGTTTGACAACCCCAACCGGGATAGTCGCTCTAGTATCGTAAACGGTTGCATAGTACTTCGTTTTTACTACACTTGGTACAGTGTAGGGAGATTTCATAATAAAGGAAATATGCCACATTAATGGTTAAGTATGGTTACCGAAGCGCTCAACAACTTATAGAATACTTTTATACTCTTGCGAGTGTACATATATTTATAACTATGAAATCTTGTGGTCTATATTTATATCGATGCTAAACCTATATATCTCACCAACCTTTGTGTTGACTGTTTACGCATGTTTATTCTCAGGTCCTTAAGAAAGTCTTCCGCTGTTGCATTATCTGAGCAAGCTGTGCATGGAGTCTCATACTTTTATTTAAATAAAGTGTTGCATTCAATAAAACCTTTGTCATGTATTATATTCGACTGTTACGTCACGTGTGTAGTATTTGGAAACCGATGTATTTTGGGGATTATTTCTTAAATAATCGCCCACTTGTTTAAAACATGCATTATGTATAATAATGATGTGCTTTTTATGAAACGAATGCAATATTTTCTAAAACGTATCATATAGAGGTCAAATACCTCGCTATGGGACCAATGAGAACGTACTGCGTTTATAGTAATATGGACGGATCGTTTCAGTTGGTATCAGAGCGGTGGTCTTAGCAAACCATGTCTTGCATTAGTGTGTCTAACGGATAGTTATTAAGATGCATTAGTGAGTCTGGACTTCGACCTTAATTGAATGTCAAAAGTTATGCTTATCATTTCTAGTCGGAAATCATCTGCTTATCACCCTTAGAAAATTACATGCTTATCATTCTTTGTCTAGACACATCTTACTGCATTGATTGCATAAATAGTGTATAGAAAAAGTTTATATTTTAGCGTATATGCTAATTCATATTTTAGCGCATCTGTTACTGTAAACTTTGCCTAACATATTCCGTAAATTCCTTTGTAATCTATGAAATCTTTTGCTGTATATATATAGATATTCTATGTAATTAGAATACCATCCGATAGTCAGAAATCATTTCATATCGAAAAATCCTTTATTCAATTGTACGAAATGGAACTCTCCACTAGTCCAAGCCCCTCAAATTCCGATATGGAGTTTCACTCGAGCTCCGAAAGCAGTGTGACCGGAATGGATCAACCAATTAGCCATCATCTATTTAGGATGAATTGGGGATGGGTTCGTAGTCTACTTAATCATTGAAGACAAGAAGAAGGTGATCCCTTCCATCCACCACATTGCCCTCTTGGTGAAGAACATGAGGCACTTACCGGCGGACCCGTTCGTAACACCATTTTCTCTCTCCTTTCCAGGATATGCCGCAACGAGTATAATATTACTAATATTATTGAGGCTATCCGACCTTTACTCCGTATCTTGCATGGTGAATTATTTAGTAAAAAAAAAATTACTGTCATGAAAATCAAAACTTCATTAGCAAGCGCATCCTACATCATTTCATTCCCTTTATAGAGCTCTTGACCTCTCTTTTTATTCAAGAAACTTTAAACATCTTCTTTCACAATACAAAACAAAACAAATTCTCATCATCTATACTCACATCAAACTACTACCAGCACCAGCACCAGCATTACCAACAACTTCACAAGCCTTAACATCGCAAGCCGCATTACGAGCATCAACATCATACGCACCGCAGGCACTGAGGGATACCAACAATAATGAGTTATGAAGTATTAATTCATTATTTCATTTACGTTGAAGAAATATTCCGCGGCGATTATGTAATCTCTAAAGTTTTAGGGATTATTCATTTCTAGTTCCAACCGTAAACCAAATGAGATTAATATAATATTAACTCATTAAATCCATATTACATCTGAAGAAAATAGACATACATATATTTTCATAAAGAGTGTAATAAAAATTCTTTTGTACAAAATATTACTTGTGAAATTTTATTTTAACGGGTAGATAATACCCGAGAAATACTTAAGTTCACATTAATATGTTACACTATACATTTTCAATGATGTTTCGACAATCGTAAATTATACTCTCTCCTTTCATAGCAATATACATCATCTCATAAAATTCAAGACAACCATTTTCCATACCAATTCAATTACATATTCTGATTTTGACAGATCAAAATACAAGTCAAGATTTAAGAAGTGCCATCAATCTTAAATTCCTACATCCTTCAAAATCATACTTTAAATTCAAACTATACTAGAACATCACTTTCATTCACATAACTCATAAAGATATTTGTATCATTCAAGATTCACGATGAATTCATTATACGGATATTGACGATGACAACCTGTGTCTAAACCCTTCAAAATTCTTGAAAACATCTCAACTAAGGAACAATCGAGAGAATGAACCAATCACACGATACATACGAAGAATATATGCATATAGATATGCATTCGGAGGACACTTGAACCTAAACAAAGGTTCAACACGTATCTGTGTCCGATCCTTTAGCATTATTATTACCCAAAATAACTTTACAATCTCTTTTCAAAATAGCGAATTTTATCACAGCTCCAAAAAGACAACTTCGACTTTTCATCTGGAGTAGCCTTATTATAACCTTGATATATACGTTGTCTTTTCGCCATCATTACTGGGGAACCTTTTATATTCCACCACATTAGTAGTAAGCTTACCAGCAACTTTATTGCTCTTTGACTTAAATCTCTCTGAAAGATCACTATAAAACCTTGTCATGTACCTATCTACATCTTGTAACAATAATTGTCATACCAAATCTCAGGAAGCATCAATAATTATTCTTGAATCTCACATCATTTCTGCATATACATATAACGTTATTTCCTGGAATTATAATTCTGAAATTCGAAATAGCACTTCAGCCTACGAATCAGTACTATGAAGTTTTGAAAAAGCTGAATGAAGCAGCAAAAACTGTAGACAACCGTAACAGTCAAAAGTTGATGATAAAGAATATTGTGTTAGCAAAGCACAGAAAAAGAGAAGATTTGGAACTGGAAAACGGATTGAGCAAACCCTGAAGGAGGCTGTGGACAAATCACAAGGACGAAATCTACCTTCAAAGAATCCAAATGATTCGGTGTCTGCTAAAATCCCTAGCAAATACCTTGCTCCTTACTCTAAAACCTTTGCGGACAATATTCTTCATCATCCTCTTATCTTAAATATTCTAAGATATCATCGTATCTTCCATTATAAATATCCTTCATATTTCTGAAGATATTTTCATAACTATTCTTATCTGAAATCATTTATTCCTTCGCGTTATCTGTATCACATCATAAAGAAAACTGTTTTAGTTTCTAAACATCTGAAACCTCTGAGTGTAAAGTATGAATGTTTTTGAAGTAATATTGGGAACTGAAGCATGAGTTAGTATAATATAATGACACTTGATCAACGTCATTATATTACAGTAAGTCATGCTGAGTTTCTAAATGGAACGTAATGATTCACAGACCATAACGTCGTCATGTGCCATGTTACATGACTCTACATTCAATCTAATCTCTAAACATATCAAGAACATATTCTATTGATAGTTCTATCTTTTCCTTTGGATTCTGGTAATTTCACAAGTCAAATTGTGCTATTACAATTTCTCTCTTAGAGCATTAGCTATGTTCATTCCGAATTTCATATCTATGAATTCTAGACCATTATTCGCTTGACTTGAAGTCGGGAAAAGAAGACGGAAGCATGAAACTCCAAAATATAAGGAAAAATATAAGCACGAAGACAACGCAAAAATTACAAACCGTGTATATCGATGCGTATAGCAATATAAAGACATGGGAAAACTAAGAACACTATAAACCCAAGAGCATAGTAGAAATTAACGAATTTCTCCGGTGAAAGATGAAAAAGAAGAATGACAGATATGATAGTCAAGAATATATCAAGAATTAAAACTGGATGGAGCATATTGACGAATGTTTTGGAAGTACGAAGAAAGGAAGAAAGTATAAAAGATGGGAGATGTGGAAATAAGGAAACATAGGAGGTTGATTTATAGTAAAATATCCGACAGAGAAATCGAGACAGATTATTGCATTAAATCGAAGAAGATCATAATTTCCTTAATCGCCGAAAAATCAAATCTTATATAGATTACAAAGATTTTCTTTAATCCGGAGATCAACCGTGATGACGTCAAAAGATAAGACGAATCCCTATTTTCTCATTTCACTCTTTTACGATAGCTTCACTCATACGTTTCGAGTAATCGAATTATTTTATCCATATTTCTCAATCATGATAAAACCCTATGAATCAACTTATATTCGTCATAATAACATTCTTATTGTTAGCCATGACGACCTCGATCAAATTTCGGGACGAAATTTCTTTAACGGGTAGGTACTGTAATGACCCGGAAATTTCCGACCAAATTTAAACTTAATCTTTATATAATTCTGACTTGATAAGCAATGAATTTTAAGAAATCTTGAACCTCCGGAAAGAGTTTTACACAAGCTTTTGGTCACCCTTTTATTCCGACGATTCACGAACGTCATAACTTGATTTAATTGTTTAATTGTTTAATTATTGTGTATATATATGGATTTATATATATTTAACTTGAAAATATGATAATTAAATATCTCATTAAGTATATTAACAAAGTATTATATATATATATATATATATATATATATATATATATATATATATATATATATATATATATATATATATATATATATATATATATATATTCATACTACTAATTTAAAGAGTTTTCAAACAATATATATATATTACTATTTAAACGACGTAATTAACTTATGTTAAAATGTATTTACATATAATGTATTACGAGTGTAAATACATCCTTACAAGTATTGAATACACTTTATAATATACCAATACATATAAAGGATAGCTATACTCGTATTTCCGTTCAATTTCCTCAAAGAATTCTACTCACATTTATACGGTATTTTTATCCGTATTATACACAGCTTCTAGAAGTATTTACTATTGGTATATACCAATAGAAATCTGCAATTATTTGTGTAATATGTCATCCATGACCTAATCAATTTAATATGTCATGCATGACTTAATACAATTTAACTTATCTTAGATATTTTCACTAAAAGCCAAAATTATAAGCTTATAAATAAGGACCATTTTTACTCATTTTTACTCCACATTTTCTTAAACTAAAAATACACACTTGAATGCTCTCATATCATACTTTAATCTCAAAAAATTTCCTCTTCATAATCAAGGTAAAATACTTCTCAAAATCCTTGTTCAATTCCTTCTATAGTTGCTATATTATTATACTTATAAAACTTGTGAAAACTAGAACTTGTTTTGATGAACACCAAGCTTGTTTGAAAAACCAATCTAATCTTTCTAACTTAACTCTAATAACACTTATTTATATGTATTATGATGTTATATTAAGTTAATATAAGATCTTATAACTTGTACATATGAAGAACACCTTGAAACTTAACATATATCCTTTAATCTCCATTCGGTAAAAAGCGGGCTGTTTTGGGTTGGGAATTAAAAACCTATCTTAGACTTTGAGTTTGAGGCTAAGACTTTGGAAATATGTTAATATATGTAAATAAGACTTCCAGTATTCTTTTCATGATTTTAGACAAAGTGGAAGTATTTTATCAAAAATCATATATTGGGTAGATGCCGGGATTTTTCCAAATCTGTCCACCGACACAAAAAGAGGGTAAAGCTCTAAAAATTACTATTTGGGATGAACTTTTAGAATTGGTTTTGTAAAATTTACTTCTTAATAAATCCATAGCAATTTTATTCACTTTAAACGGAGTTGTAATGAATATTTGGCGAGCAAAACAAAATCTGCTAAAATTAACGTTGTATGGACAAAATTTATATTATAAAAACTATATTAACCATATCCTTGTTAACTTTTCCTATATCCTATATATATTTGGACATGTTATCAGTAGTATAACAAAATATTATAATCTTGGTTAATTCTGTGATTGTATATATGTATAATAATATTCTTGGTACGTCCTAACACAATAAGTATACAATACGTTTTGATAAATTCTATGACAATACGTACACAATACGTCTTAGTTAATTCTAAGACAATACGTATACAATACGTCGTGGGGTAATTCTAAGATTATATATATATATATATATATATATATATATATATATATATATATATACCGATTATTGGACTGTTGGACTTTTCGGACTATTTTGGACTACTAACAAAGAACTACTAACAATGGACTACTAACATAAAATGTTAAAAATTATTATATAAGTATTCTATGAACTTGCTTTATTTTATTCATATGTCGTATTATTATCTGAATCGTTATTATTGTTATAGGTTTGTGAATCCATGGACGACGGTCATATTTTTAATAAGTTAAAAACTTATTATTAATATACTTTTACTACTGTGAGTATATAGTCCCATTTTTTAAACTCTACAAATATTTTGGGATGAGAATACATGCATTTTATGTTTTACGCCATGGACACAAGTACTTAAAATATATTCTACGATGAGTTGTACCACATTGCATATCTTCCCTAATAACTTGGTAACTAATATTTACATGTTGTAAGAACATGTAAGCGCGAATCCTATTGATAGATATATCGGGTTTGACCACCCCAACCGGGCTAGTCGCTCTAGTATCGTAAACGGTTGCATAGTACTTCATTTTTACTACACTTGGTACAGTGTAGGGGGATTTCATAATAAAGGGAATATGCCACATTAATGGTTAAGTATGGTTACCGAAGCGCTCAACAACTTATAGAATACTTTTATACACTTGCGAGTGTACATATATTTATAACTATGAAATCTTGTGGTCTATATTTATATCGATGCTAAACCTATATATCTCACCAACCTTTGTGTTGACTGTTTACGCATGTTTATTCTTAGGTCCTTAAGAAAGTCTTCCGCTGTTGCATTATCTGAGCAAGCTGTGCATGGAGTCTCATACTTTTATTTAAATAAAGTGTTGCATTCAATAAAACCTTTGTCATGTATTATATTCGACTGTTACGTCACGTGTGTAGTATTTGGAAACCGATGTATTTTGGGGATTATTCTTAAATAATCGCCCACTTGTTTAAAACATGCATTATGTATAATAATGATGTGCTTTTTATGAAACGAATGCAATATTTTCTAAAACGTATCATATAGAGGTCAAATACCTCGCTATGGGACCAATGAGAACGTACTGCATTTATAGTAATATGGACGGGTCATTTCAGTTGGTATCAGAGCGGTGGTCTTAGCGAACCTTGTCTTGCATTAGTGTGTCTAACGGATAGTTATTAAGATGCATTAGTGAGTCTGGACTTCGACCTTAACTGAATGTCAAAAGTTATGCTTATCATTTCTAGTCGGAAATCATCTGCTTATCACCCTTAGAAAATTATATGCTAATCATTCTTTGTCTAGACACATCTTACTGCATTGATTGCATAAATAGTGTATAGACAAAGTTCATATTTTAGCGTATATGCTAATTCATATCTTAGCGTATCTGTTACTGTAAACTTTTCCTAACATATTTCGTAAATTCCTCTGTAGTCTATGAAATCTTTTGCTCTATATATATAGATATTCTATGTAATTAGAATACCATCCGATAGTCAGAAATCATTTCATATCGAAAAATCCTTTATTCAATCGTACGAAATGGAACTCTCCACTAGTCCAAGTCCCTCAAATTCCGATATGGAGTTTCATTCGAGCTCCGAATCGCATTTTTCTAACAAACGACCTCTGCTCTCACATTTTTCAACCAGTTCATACCAATTATTACATCAAAACTCCCTAACTCGACTGGTATTAAATCAGTTTTAAACGTGTTATCCCCCAGTTTTATTTTTCTATCCCAACATATATTATCTGCTGAAATTAATTTACCGTTTGCTAATTCGAGTAAAAATTTACTATCCAAAGGCGTCAATGGGCAACTTAACTTAGCACAAAAATCTCTACTCATATAGCTTCTATCCGCACCCGAACCAAATAAAACATAAGCAGATTTATTATCAATAAGAAACGTACCCGTAACAAGCTCCGGGTCTTCCTGCGCTTCTGCTGTAACACCCCGTTTTTCAGTTACGCGTTATTTCGAACATCATTTAAAATACGAGGCATGTAAGCGTATATTTGGTTCCCAAATAAAGTTGGATTTGATGTTCTAAAACCTTACCATTAGAAAGGAAATCTCATTACTTTTCCAATGATATTTGATTCATCGAAAACGGAGTTACGGTTTGAAAGTTACGACCAAAACAAGTTCAGAAAACTGAGTCAGTTAATCTGGACGCCGTCCAAGCTTTTTGGACGCCGTCCAAAAGGCCTGACGGGCCAGCTGTGACATTTTGAATCTTTTAAAAGAGGGTATTTGGGTCTTTTCACTTGGGGGTTGTTTGGGCCATCAAAACTGATCTAAACTCACCCTTATCCTCATTTTCACCCACAAACACTCCCAACTAAACCCTAGAGAGAGAGAGAGGAGTTTCTAAAGAGAGGAAGCTTGGATTAGTGATGAAGGTGGTGATTTTTGCCCAAATTGGAGTGGTTCTTGGTGCTTGTTGGTGATTCTAGCTACTAGAGCTCGTTTTGGTGCTTGAGGTAAACTCTAATCCGAATTGTAGTGTTTGATTTCTTGTTTGAGTTAGGGTTTGTGTTAGTTAGAGTTATAAACCCATTTATTGTGAAATTTGGGGGTTTTAGGTAAGATTCATGTAAGTATGCCTAAATCGGTGACTTAGGGTTTCAATTGATGAAATTGTTAGTTTGGACCTTGCATGTGTTGGTTAAACCTTAGAACACTTGTGTTGACTTTATTTTTGGGTGTAAACCCTAATTTACGTCAAATGGGTATTTTGGGTCAAGTAAGCTTGATTCGGTGTCAAATTAAGTTATGAGGTCAAGATTTAATGAATCAAGTATATAAATGTTTGATTCAAGTGTTAAATGGTATTTTGGAAAGTTAATCACTAGCCGTTAGTGATTAAAGATGTTTTTTGGGACTTATTTTAAGACCTAGATTGGTTTAAATGGCGTCAAGTATAATTTAGGTTAAATTGTACTTGTTGAATGGGTCGGAATTACCACCCGTAGTGGTAATTGGTGAAGTCCACTTTAGGAGTCTAAATGGGCGGATTGTGGATGTAGGTTTAAACCCTCGGTTAAGGGTGTGAAGTCGAATTCTCTTGTAGAGAATGTATGTTGATTGTGTGTATATCTATATGCGTATTATAGGTAAAAGCTTGCTCGGTGGCGTTTGGAGACGACTTACATATATGACTTATGCGGGCATCCCAAGGTGAGTGGAATGATTATACATGTGTGTATATAATGTATTTACTTGTACGAGGTTCGATGTGGGTTTAAGTTCGGGCGTTCGATACCACATCGGGTCGATATATGATATGGGTTTAAAGTTCGGGCGTTCGATACCATGTCATATATGTGTGTGTGGGCGTGTAGTGTGGGTTTAAAGTTCGGGCGTTCGATACCACATTACGCGTGACGGGTGAGTTTAAATTTCTGGCGTTCGATACCACCCAGGGGTTAGTGATATAATTCGTTGTACACTGACGGTTGTTGGGAACACCGATGGGAAATTCGAAGTACCATTCCCTTGTACGATTGGTTAACCATGGTTGTGTGTTGTAGTGTAGCATATTATATTATTTGAGTTATATATGCTATTGTTGTGCTAGCTCGTGTTCTTGAAGACTTAGCGTTATACTTTGCATTGGTGTGCTATATATATATTGCTAGCGTGTATGCGGTAATTGAGTAAGTGTTTGAAAGTAGGTATAATATATATGTATATGTATAATTATTGCATTCACTAAGCCTAGGCTTACCCCTCTCGATGTTTACCTTTTTACAGGTATTGTGGTTTGAAGCTAGCTAGTTTGTTAAGCTAGATGCATAGGAGCGCTTGGGCTCGATGGGGTAGCTTTTGGATATTGAACACGGTTTGGGGATTGGTAGTCCCCGGGATTATGCTCTTGGTATCGGGTTGGGTTGTAGAGTCCTAATCCGTCTAAAAAGATAAATGGGTCGAAATCGCTATTTTATTTGTAAAACGGGTCATCGTGGGCCCGGTGTTGTAAAACTTATTTTTATTGTAGAAATCTCTTAGTTTTACTTATTATGATGTGTTGTGAAAGTCGTTTCGTTTAATAGTGTCGGGAAGCGGGTTTTTCGCTCGCGTGTTATAAAAAAACTGATCAGTCCTCGTTAGTTCATTTGGACGCCGTCCTAAAGTGTTGGACGCCGTCCAAGGCTTCAGTACTGGACGCCGTCCAGATGTGCAGGTTCAAATTTTTTTTTAAGGCGTGTTTTTGGTAAAATGAAGTCGGTTTGTTATAAGTGGTATCAGAGCATAGTCTAAGGGAATTAGGTGACCTTGGAGTAGGTGCCTAGTCTTAGACTTATTGGCGGTTGTGCGTTATTTGCGGGACTTGTAGGAATACGGGTCGGATTGAGATTTGTTAGTGCCTTAGAGTAGGTGACTAACTAGGACTTGTGTTTGTCCAAAGTACGATTATGTGGGGCCTTACTTCGCGTGTGAATTAGTGCCTTAGATAGCTAGTGCCTAATGTAAGTAGGCGAACTTGGACGTTGCTTTAGTGATAGTCACCTAGGTTGTAGGTTGACTTGTGGTTGCGGTGTACTTGTGTACATTTATTATTATATGGTATATAGATGTATATATACAGGTGTCTTTTTTACGGTGTCCTAGGGACGAATCTATTGGAGAGATTCGAATATTTGGCGGTTTGAGTGATCAAGTTCGCGGTAAGGACTTTGGTCACTCGGGTACTAGGAAATATCGCGTGTTATTTTGTGTGAATGTTGCGTCAGTCCGGGTAAAGTACTTTGCGTGACCATGTGAAAATGGTAAGGTACGCATTTGTAATAGTGACCGATCACCATTATTACGAAAGTGTATCTTGACATCAAGCATGACATGACGAGTACCGAACGGAGGAAACGTGGCATGGTTGGGGTAGATTCGGGATAAATGAGGAATCTTTATTGGTTCCTAGGTGATAGTTGTCTCGGGTGATGTGCTTGTAGTCACATCGGGTTCGTTGCGAGTTGAGAAGTGTTACGGTGGATTCGGTTAGTTAAGTGAGCGAGCAAACTCACGAGTTTGGCGCGTACTTAGTCACCCTAGGTAGTGGGTGCACTATTGAGATTGTCATTTGGTTAAAGTTACCCATCGTAACTAGAATAACCGATTAGTGTGTATGTGTGTGTGCGACGAGGATCTGAATTCCGTAATGGGACGTAGCAAGTTTAATGATTGTAGAATTGAGTTACACTCGGTAGAGTGTGTGGTTAGAGAATCATGTTAGGATTCTAGTTGTGAGTCGCCTTGGAATTGGCGAATCGCGGAATCTTCGGGTCGTTAAACTCATGGGGTGGGACCCGTATAACGATGATTGTGTTAGTGTGTTGTGGCTTATAAGGTAACATTCCTAATGGAATATCCCTTGTAGTAGTGGTTTTATTGAGATGTAGAAGGGTGTAAGACTTGGTGTTCCCGAGCATCTCCTTAGTGTTAGATGAAGGGCCTCATTAAGCCAAATCATTTGGCCTGGTGGAAATTGCGGGTAGCGTGTGATCGCTAGGAACTTTCGATAAGACAATAAACCGTAAGGTTGTCGGGTAGGTATGACTTCGGGTCATTATTATAGAGAGATGGGTGACATCGGGTGTATGGAACCTAAAGATCGATTTTCTAAAATTCAATTGATTGTGGTGGGAGTCTGCGTGACACTGCGTCAGGTGCCTTTTATACCTGCTAGTGTAATGTTCAACTCCGGTAGTGGTGTGATCACTTTGTGCTTAGGGTGCCCGTGAGATACCCTTGGAAGCAGCGGAGATTACAATAGTGATTGATGAGTGATAGTAATTCGACGGTTGCGAAAGTTGGAAATTTAAGAGCATTGCGGTAAATACTTCTTATGAAGTGGCGGATGAGCGAATATTGTTGCTCTTAAGTGTTAGACGGGTAAAGATGACCGGTGAGCCGGTGATGGACTTAATAGTCAGTTAAGCCAAAGGTTATGATGAAGTGTTGATATTGCGGTCGACACAATTAATGTGCCGGATTGGTGACTCTTCTCCATGAGAGTGAGCAATTGTTGATAACGATTCGTTAAGTGGAAGGTCGAGTGATCTCGACTGAGATGCACGACTGGTTAAGTGGAGTGGCATATGCCTAGTCGTAGAGGCGTATGTGATACTTTGATGGAGTTCGCTTTGCGAACGATGAAGGACTATTAATTGTATTTATGGTATGAGGATGCGATGTTATCACATGTACGTCACTTCAAGTGAATGTGTATGTCAGCTCTGAGAGCCCGAAGCGAATTCGTGGTGATTTGGAGTGAATGACCAGTGATGAGAATGGTCATGTGTTTCGTGGAATGCTAATTCCTCAGGATGTTATCATCTTGGCGGTGAGAATGTGGAGCCAAATTCTAAGTGGGGGAGTTTTTACTACCGCCCGAGGAAGCTCCAGTGGTGTTATATATAGCAAGGTGTCGGAGTGCACCGTGCTAAGCCTCAACAGGTATTCGGAGTTCCTAACAAGGAAGAGTGACGGGTTGCTAATGTCGACTCGAGATCGTGCTTTACGATTGTGAGTTACAACTCTGGAATGTTATGCGTGAAGATTGTGATGATGGGATTGAAGGAAGTGTAAGGCTTCCTATGTAAGGTGGTCGTGTAGTACCAATGTGCGGTATGAGATCAAATGTGAAGTTTGAGATCCTGGAGTGAGAGAATGAAGTTGTCGTTACGGGTGCTCCTGTAGTGAAAAATCTGGGTTGTCGTGAAACCCGGACAGTATAATTGAAAGAGAACGAGTTCGATATCGTGGCGAATATCGTATTTTCCCTGTCGGGAAATGCAATCGTGGAGATTGTCAGTGGATTATTCCACTTTACGGATGATTGTGAAGCGGAAAGTGTCGATTCTGATTGTCTCACATCGAGACACGCGGATGTTGTTTGTTTGCGAGAGTGTTTTCCCTAGTGATGTGACCTGTTGGTTGTATCGAAATGTCGAAGACATCCTCAATGGACGGTCTAGGTAGGAGGATTCACCCGGTGTTGGTGAATATTTTGTGGGTCGTGTGGGAGTTGTTATGTTGATAATTCGCTGCTGACGGGATTCTAGTACACGAATAGTTTCCATGATTGTGCTAGGAAGCCATAGTATATGGATGTGTTGTAGGGTTTAAGGGAGAAACCTTGCATCGAGTGTTGATGTTTCGTCTAACTCGTGGTATATTATTGTCGTCCTGGATTAATCCAGTGACGGATGGTCGTGTGCGGATCGATTGGTGTGAAAGTGGTGCTCCTAAGCGATTATTTTGGGGTTACCAAAATTTCTTCGTTGAAGGAATGACCCAGTTGTGGAGCCGGAGGAAGTTGGTTCTCGGTTCAGAGAATGTTCATGAATGACCGGTTGAGTAGTACGTTTATGAACCGATGGAGCACGGAGTTTCAAGGAAGCATGAATCCTTCTCGATTGGGATTAATGCAAGACATGGTTCACGACGTGGTGGATTTAGTAGATCGCGTTGGGTGATATAGTTATGGATATAGCTTGTTACTAGTTGTAGCCGAGATTATTTGAAGGGATAATGGTGTTCCCAATATTTTCCTAAGTGGGAATTCTGAACGTTGAGTGTATGAGATACCGTTTGTTACGATAATAAGCGCTAGTGATTATTAGCGTGTGGCGAGATATTCGAGTTAATGGAAACTTTTATGGACATCGATTTTGAAGGTATGTCAGAGGGACTTTGAGTGTGGGTCTGGTTTATTAAAGTGACGGAGATCACGGGGACGTGATCCAATTTAAGTGGGGGAGAGTTGTAACACCCCGTTTTTCAGTTACGCGTTATTTCGAACGTCATTCGAAATACGAGGCATGTAAGCGTATATTTGGATCCTAAATAAAGTTAGATTTGATGTTCTAAAACCTTACCATTAGAAAGGAAATCTCATTACGTTTCCAACGATATTTGATTCATCAAAAACGGAGTTACGGTTTGAAAGTTACGACCAAAACAAGTTCAGAAAACTGAGTCAGTTAATCTGGATGCCATCCAAGCTTTTTGGACGCCTTCCAAAAGGCCTGACGGGCCAGCTGTGATATTTTGAAGCTTTTAAAAGAGGGTATTTGGGTCTTTTCACTTGGGGGTCGTTTGGGCCATCAAAACTGATCTAAACTCACCCTTATCCTCATTTTCACCCACAAACACTCCCAACCAAACCCTAGAGAGAGAGAGGAGTTTCTAGAGAGAGGAAGCTTGGATTAGTGATGAAGGTGGTGATTTTTGCCTAAATTGGAGTGGTTCTTGGTGCTTGTTGGTGATTCTAGCTACTAGAGCTCGTTTTGGTGCTTGAGGTAAACCCTAATCCGAATTGTAGTGTTTGATTTCTTGTTTGAGTTAGGGTTTGTGTTAGTTAGAGTTATAAACCCATTTATTATGAAATTTGGGGGTTTTGGGTAAGATTCATGTAAGTAAGCGTAAATCGGTGACTTAGGGTTTCAATTGATGAAATTGTTAGTTTGGACCTTGCATGTGTTAGTTAAACCTTAGAACACTTGTGTTGACTTTATTTTTGGGTGTAAACCCTAATTTAGGTCAAATGGGTATTTTGGGTCAAGTAAGCTTGATTCGGTGTCAAATTAAGTTATGAGGTCAAGATTTAATGAATCAAGTATATAAATGTTTGATTTAAGTGTTAAATGGTATTTTGGAAAGTTAATCACTAGCCGTTAGTGATTAAAGATGTTTTTGGGACTTATGTCAAATTGGGTTGACTTAGATAGGTCAAATTTGGTAATGACTTTAATTTTGGATTAATTGGATGATAAGCAATTTTGTTAAGACCTAGATTGGTTTAAATGGCGTCAAGTATAATTTAGGTTAAATTGTACTTGTTGAATGGGTCGGAATTACCACCCGTAGTGGTAATTGGTGAAGTCCACTTTAGGTGTCTAAATGGGCGAATTGTGGATGTAGGTATAAACCCTCGGTTAAGGGTGTTGAAGTCGAATTCTCTCGTAGAGAATGTATGTTGATTGTGTGTATATCTATATGCGTATTATAGGTAAAAGCTTGCTCGGTAGCGTTTGGAGACGACTTACATATATGACTTATGCGGGCATCCCAAGGTGAGTGTAATGATTATACATGTGTGTATATAATGTATTTACTTGTACGAGGTTCGATGTGGGTTTAAGTTCGGGCGTTTGATACCACATCGGGTCGATATATGATATGGGTTTAAAGTTCGGGCGTTCGATACCATGTCATATATGTATGTGTGGGCGTGTAGTGTGGGTTTAAAGTTCGGGCGTTCGATACCACATTACGCGTGACGGGTGAGTTTAAAGTTCGGGCGTTCGATACCACCCAGGGGTTAGTGATATAATTCGTTGTACACTGACGGTTGTTGGGAACACCGATGGGAAATTCGAAGTACCATTCCCTTGTACGATTGGTTAACCATGGTTGTGTGTTGTAGTGTAGCATATTATATTATTCGAGTTATATATGCTATTGTTGTGCTAGCTCGTGGTCTTGAAGACTTAGCGTTATACTTTGCGTTGGTGTGCTATATATATATATATATATATATATTGCTAGCGTGTATGCGGTAATTGAGTAAGTGTTTGCAAGTAGGTATATTATATATGTATATGTATAATTATTGCATTCACTAAGCCTAGGCTTACCCCTCTCGTTGTTTACCTTTTTACAGGTATTGTGGTTTGAAGCTAGCTAGTTTGTTAAGCTAGATGCATAGGAGCGCTTGGGCTCGATGGGGTAGCTTTTGGCTATTGAACGCGGTTTGGGGATTGGTAGTCCCCGGGATTATGCTCTTGGTATCGGGTTGGGTTGTAGAGTCCTAATTCGTCTAAAAAGATAAATGGGTCGAAATCGCTATTTTATTTGTAAAACGGGTCATCGTGGGCCCGGTGTTGTAAAACTTATTTTTATTGTGGAAATCTCTTAGTTTTACTTATTATGATGTGTTGTGAAAGTCGTTTCGTTTAATAGTGTCGGGAAGCGGGTTTTCCGCTCGCGTGTTATAAAAAAACTGATCAGTCCTCGTTAGTTCATTTGGACGCCGTCCTAAAGTGTTGGACGCCGTCCAAGGCTTCAGTACTGGACGCCGTCCAGGAATCTGGACGCCGTCCAGATGTACAGGTTCAATTTTTTTTTTAAGGCGTGTTTTTGGTAAAACGAAGTCGGGTTGTTACATCTGCCGTATTAATATTGAAAACTCTTCCGCGGCCCTGCCCATTAGTATTCTCCTGATTCGGGCAATTACTTCTAATGTGTCCCGTTTTTTCACATCCATAACAAACAAAGGCGGCATTACTTGTTTCGCCACTATTTGTTCCTTTAGTTCTGTTAAACTTTGATCCGTAGACCTCACACTTTTTCGCACCATGGCAAGTTCTTTTACACTTGGTGCAAAATGTCGTGCAGAACCCATTCTGGTGGTACTCTTCACACCGTTGGCATTTTTGATTTTTGTTGCCGTTGTTGTTATTGAGGTTATTGTTGGGATTGTTATTGTTGTTGGAACGGTTGTTGTAGTTATTGTTGTTGTTGGGACGTTTGTTGTAGTTATTGTTGGGATTGCGGTTATTGTTGCGATTGTTGTTGCGGTTGTGGTTGTAATTGTTGTTGTTGTATTGGTGATTCTTGTCACCGTTTTCCTCCCACTTCCTCTTGAGTTATTTCGTGTTGGCTTCTTCGGCCGCCTGCTCTTTAATTCTTCCCTCAATTTGATTTATGAGTTTACGAGCCATTCGACTTGCCTTTTAAGGAAGCGGGCTCGTGTGAACTCACATCTTCTTGAATCCTTACTGGTAACCCTTTTATAAACGCGTCGATCTTCTCTTCTTCATCTTCGAACGTTCCTGGACATAATAGGCACAACTCTGTGAATCGTCATTCATATGCGGTAATATCGAACCCTTGTGTTCGTAACTCTCTAAGCTTTACCTTGAGCTTATTGACTTCGTTTCTAGGACGATACTGCTCGTTCATCAATTGCTTGAATGCCGACCATGGTAGTGCGTAAGCAGCATTTTGTCCTACCTGTTCAAGATAGGTGTTCCACCACGTTAACGCAGTACCTGTGAAGGTATGCGTAGCGTACTTAACTTTGTCCTCTTCAGTACACTTACTTATGGCAAACACCGATTCGACCTTCTCGGTCCACCATTTCAATCCAATTGGTCCTTCGGTTCCATCAAATTCCAAAGGTTTGCAGGCAGTGAATTCTTTGTAGGAGCATCCTACACGATTTCTTGTGGAATTAGTTCCACTGCTAGATCCAGAGTTATTGTTATTTTGCATCGCAGCCTGTACTGCGGCTATGTTTGCTGCTAGGAAAACACGGAAGTCTTCCTCACTCATGTTCAAATTCTAACGAGTTGCCGGTGCCATTTCCTTCAAAAATAGCCCAAAAGAATTAAGTTAATCATATAGAATTTTAAGAGTAGTCAATAGTATTTCGTAGCATAGTATGAACTCATTTATAAAAGCTTTTTCTTCATATTAGCTTTTTATAGTTTTAATTCGGGTAGTACCTACCCGTTAAGTTCATACTTAGTAGCTAATATACAATTCAACTACTATAATTCTATATGAAAAAACTGATTATAATAATATATCGCGTTCAAATTTATACAATATTTTACAAACTTACAATACCACTATTATACATATAGGATGAAATATAGCACATAATAACTTTGCTACTCGGCAGCTATAAAGGCAATTCTAGTTAATACGCAAGTCGTTCAGCAAAAGAAATAAAGACACGTAATTCATAAGTTCAGAAACAAGTCATGCATTCTGGTTTTACTAAGACGAATTTCCATCCTTGGTCTTGTGGAAAGTAACCGTTATGACCATTGGCTAGGCAGCATGTTGTAATGTCATCAAAAGGACGAGGGTTTCATAATGTCCAGCAGCCCCGTAATAATCTAAAAACCTTATTTCTCACCTCAACTACTGAATTCGTCACTTGTGGAAAGGTTTTATTTAAAATTTGTAATCTGATGTTCTTTTTCTCACTTTGGTAAGAAGCGAACATCACTAACCCGTAAGCATAACATGCTTCTTTATGTTGCATGTTAGAAGCTCTTTCTAACTCGCGAAATCCTATGTTGGAATATGTTGAGTCAAAATAGGTTCTTAACCCGTAGCGTAAAATTGCATTTGGGTTCCCCGCATTTAACGCTTTAAAAAAAACACGGCGTAACTTACGGTCTCCCCAATCTGATATACCCCACCTATCAAATGAAAGCCTTTTATAAACTAAGGCATTTCTGGAAAGTCTTTCAAATGTTTGACAAGTTAATTTCGCCATAACTAAATGTGTTGATGAATTCTGACCGACTCTAGACAATATTTCCTCAATCATATCCTCTGGTAGGTCTTCTAAAATATTCGGTTGTCTACCCTTAACGTCTATTTTATTTTTATACTGTAAAATAGACAAGGATTAGATTCATAAAAGATAATTAACAAACAATACAAGCAATTTTTACATAGAACATAAAAGTACAAGCACACTACAATACATATAATACACAACATGATTAGAACTCCCTAATCTGGATCACTGGTTTCTTCTTCTTCGGACTTGGTTCGCTTTCCTAATTTTCTAGGGATATATGGTGTTCCTCTAATATGAGCCGTCGTTTTCCACAATGGTTTAGAAAAACCTGGTGGTTTAGAGGTTCCCGGGTTATTGTTACACTTGAGGAAATACGGATATTGCCGATACATATAAAGCTCATCGGGGTTGGAATCAGGTTTCTCTATTTTTATATCTTTTCCCTTATTATTTTATTTTGCTATATTAAATTGGGTCGAGGTAATTTCTATAACATCATCGAAATCCTCATCGGGATCCGATTCATCAGAAAATTGGTAATCTTCCCAATATTTTGCTTCCTCGGCGGAAACACCATTGACCACTTTTAACTTTGGTCCGTTGGTTGAGGATTTTCTTTTATTTAAACGATTTACTGTAGGTATCAATATTTCTTCCTCCGGAACCTCTTCTTCTTCCGGTTCCTCCTCTTCCGATTCCTCCTCTTCCGGTTCCTCTTCTTCCGGTTCCTCTTCTTCTGGTTCCTCCTCTTCCGGTTCCTCTTCAGGAATTTGTGAATCTTCCCAAAGTATATTCGACTCTTCATTATTATTAGGTGAGTCAATGGGATTTGTACTAGTGGTAGACATCTATCACACAATATCAAACACATTAAGAGGTTAATATATCACATAATAATTACATGTTAATAATATATAGTTTCCAACAAAAGTGTTAAGCAATCATTTTTAAAGAAAATACGGTCGAAGTCCAGACTCACTAATGTATCCTAACAACCTCGATAAGACACACTAATGCAAATTTCTGGTTCTCTAAGACCAACGCTCGGATACCAACTGAAATGTCCCGTTCATATTGATTATAAACGTTCCATATTAATTGATTTCGTCGCGAGATTTTGACCTCTATATGAGACGTTTTTCAAAGACTGCATTCATTTTTAAAACAACCACAACCTTTATTTTATCGATAAAGGTTTAAAAAGCATTACGTAGATTATCAAATAATGATAATCTAAAATATACCGTTTACACACGACCATTACATAATGGTTTACAAAAAGAATATATTGCATCAAAAATAAGTTTCTTGAATGCAGTTTTTACATAATATCATACAAGCATGGACTCCAAATCTTGTCCTTATTTTAGTATGCAACAGCGGAAGCTCTTAATAAACACCTGAGAATAAACATGCTTTAAACGTCAACAAAAATGTTGGTGAGTTACAGGTTTAACCTATATATTATCAAATCATAATAATAGACCACAAGATTTCATATTTCAATATACATCCCATACATAGAGATAAAAATCATTTATATGGCGAACACCTGGTAACCGACATTAACAAGATGCATATAGAATATCCCCATCATTCCGGGACACCCATCGGACATGATAAAATCGATGTACTAAAGCATTCCAAATTCCAGAATGGGGCTTGTTGGGCCCGATAGATCTATCTTTAGGATTCGCGTTAATTTGGGGGTCTGTTCCCAAATTCTTAGGCTACCAAGCTAAAAATGGGCATATTCGGCTTCGATCATTCACCCATATAAAGTAGTTTCATTTACTTGTGTCTATTTTGTAAAATATTTATAAAATTGCATGTATTCTCATCCCAAAATATTAGATTTTAAAAGTGGGACTATAACTCACTTTCACAGATTTTTACTTCGTCGGGATGTAAGACTTGGCCACTAATCGATTCACGAACCTATAACAAATATGAACATATATATCAAAGTATGTTCAAAATATATTTACAACATTTTTAATACGTTTTACTATTTTAAGTTTATTAAGTCAGCTGTCCTCGTTAGTAACCAACATCTAGTTGTCCATAGTTAGATGTACAGAAATAAATCGATATATATTATCTTCAATCAATCCACGACCCAGTGTATACACGTCTCAGGCTAGATCACAACTCAAAGTATATATATTTTTGGAATCAACCTCAACCCTGTATAGCTAACTCCAACATTACTGCATATAGAGTGTCTATGGTTGTTCCAAATAACATATATACATGGGTAGATATGATATGTCAAAACATTTGCATACGTGTCTATGGTATCCCAAGATTACATAATATATTAGAATACATGTATAATACAATATAATTAGCTAGGATATGATTAATATAGATTTGTTACCAATTTTCACGTAGCTACAACAAGCAATAATATCCAATCTTGTTTTACCCATAACTTCTTCATTTTAAATCCATTTTGAGTGAATCCAATTGCTATGGTTTCGTATTGAACTTAAGTTTATGAATCTATACAGAAAAAGTATAAGTTTATAGTCGGAAATACATGTTTGTAACGACCCAAACCAACCCGCATTAAACCGCGTTAAATTTACAAAATAAAAAAAAAATTGCTGAACTGCCACCTGGCGCGGCGCGCCAAACCTGACTGTCCGGAAAGTCTTTAAATGCGAAAATGTTTGACTAGTTCCCGACATATTTAGGCGTAACGCTTTTAACCCCATGTTCCATATATAAAAACTAGCACGTTCTATTAATAAAATTATGTTTACGAAGCGGGGCCCACATTGACCCAAATTACCCCTTAAGTACCAAAATACAATTTTCGACCATAAGACTTTTAATACAAAACAAAGCCGAGCATGGCGATTGGGGATACGCTACCCAATCCTAATAAATCCAAAAGCAAGCCTTCTACGCAAACTATGAAAGTCCTCTAATCCTCGCGCTTACCCGAGCCACCATCCGCATGCAATCTATAAAAAGAGTCAACAACGAGAGGGTAAGCTAACGCTTAGTGAATGATAATATACTACATACATATATATGTATAAAATGGACACGCCACAAAATAACAAATACCGCATACCGAGGCATCCATATAAGGCACTACACTAAGCATACCCTACGATCTCTAAGCAACGAGCTAAAGATACAATAACAATATAAGTTCACCAACGACGATGTGAACAACGCCAAATAGCTACACCCGGAGGGTTAGCTACAACACAACAATACATTAATATATAACAATATAAACGAACAAGGTTAACACCTTAACCCAATACCGAGAACCAAATACCACAATGAAGATTGGCCGAACTACACGAGCCTTAGTAATCCGAAACCACACGAGATTACTATCTTCACAACATCGAGGTTGGCCGAACTACACGAGCCTTAGTAATCCGAAACCACACGAGATTACTACCTCAATAAGATGACCGAACTACACAAGTCACCATGAATCCGAACTACACGAGATTCATTTGATAAGATGACCGAAACCACACGCGTCATCGTGAATCCGAAACCACACGCGATTCACATCTCCAACTCAAACCCACGGTCACGGGATTATAAAATCCACCACATCGGGGCTACAACATCCAAATCACAATCACGTGTGATAATGTACACACGAACGTGTACTTCGCCAAAGATGGTCAACCAAGCGCACAACCGTGCCAATTGGACTTATACAAAAGTCCATCAAGTCCACCTACATGTGAAGTGAGCTCTATAGCCGAGAATCACTCCACCCGACCCGCACCCATCCTACACATACATATGTACATAGGATAATATCACTCACCTTGAAGTCTTGAAGAGTGCTTCCAAGTAATCCGCAAGTCGCCAATGGGAAATACCTAATCCATTATCACAATTACAACATTACACTTAGAGTGGATTCACAATTCAACCCAATTCAACCATTAGTGCAATTTCGACCCAAATGCACTTCCAAGCACAAACCGTGCCCAAACTAACCCATAATCACTAACACAAGTGAGAATGGTCCCAATATGTCAATTAAACTCGAACTCAAGTGTTAAACACGTGTCATACCCATTTTGACACTTAAACCCTAATTTTGACCCATAAAGGTCAAAATCTCATCCTTTACAAGTTTTGACACCTAAACACATTTAACTCGGTTCTATACTTCAACTTAATCCATTTTAAGTTTATAAACATCATTAAATCGCCAATTGGGTCATAATTACCACCGAACCCTAATTTGACCCAAAGTCACAATTAGTCAACCATAATACCCTAAATGGGTTTCAATACTTCAATAATCACTATACCTAGTGATTAAACTCCAAACCAAAGCCTAATCAAGGCCAAATCGTCATCCAACCCAAAACCCGCCAAGTGACAAGAATAACTAGTCACCATAAACCCATTTCATCACCTAAAAGGGTTACACAACAATTTAACTCAAAACCCTAACTTGAATATCAAATCAAATAAATGAAATTCGGAGTTTGAGCTTACCAATACCACCACAACGTAGCTAGGAACGAAAGGAACAACTTTAAAACCCGAGACTTTGAACGATTCGAGCTTCTTCTTCACCAAAACCTCAAATCTCTCTCTAGACCTCTCTCTCTCTCTAAGAATGGATGAAGATGATGAATGGATGTGAAATGATCCAAAGTTAGATCTAAACCAACTGATATGGCTCACAAATCCGGCCCCAAGTGAATTTACCAAATTACCCTTCATTTAAAATAATTAAAAACAAAGGATTCTGTCAGCGCGATTCGGCGCGGCGCGCACCAGACCCGCGCGGCGCGCAAGTAGTCAGTTTCAGGTTCTTTTGCTTTTTAACTAAATATAAATATTAAACGAAGCCCGTTCTCGTATGTCTTTTATAAACAAGTATACAAAATAAATATTCGGGTCTTACAACTCTCCCCCACTTAAACTCGATCACGTCCTCGTGATCCTCGTCACTTAACCAAACGGACCCCACTTACGGTCCTAAACATAAGTTCCAACCCGACTTTCCTAGGCAACTATTCTCATTGAAGCACCTTTAACACTAAAATCGTCATCCGCGATTTTCTCAAATCCACAATCCGAGCACTAAAACCATGCTCCTTCCCTAACATCGGGAAAACTCAACCAATCTCGTACCGAGATATAAATCCCTTAGCGTACTATTACCGAGTACAACGCTAAAAGCACCCAAGTCCCAACCTAAGGTCAACAACCCGAACCGATGAAGACCGATCCAAACGAATCCTTACGGATAACACCACTCAATAGACATCCCTTGTAGTGCGCAATACGACCAATACGCAACTACCGTAACATCATAATCCAACAGTTAAAAACCGATAGTTCCCAAACGACTATGGAAACGCAAATCCCAAGGTGTACGAAATCAACCATCGTCACACCCGTAACCAACATGTGAGCGAAACACGGCTATCGCATCACTAATCTCACAACATGGTCCTCACGACCCCACCATCGGTGTATAAAACAACCGACAGATCACACAACACGAAGGCTGGCCGAAAACACACGCGCCTTTAGTGAATCCGAACTACACGAGAGTCACTATCCCAGAGGAATGACCGAACTACACGATTCATTTATGAATCCGAACTATACGAGACTCACTCCTCAATACAATGACCGAAACCACACGAGTCATTTGTGAATCCGAACTACACGAGATTCACTTCCACAACATCGAGGTTGGCCGAACTACACGAGCCTTAGTAATCCGAAACCACACGAGATTACTACCTCAATAAGATGACCGAACTACACGAGTCACCATGAATCCGAACTACACGAGATTCATTCCGATAAGATGACCGAACTACACGCGTCATCGTGAATCCGAAAACACACACGATTCACAACCATGATGAAGTCAGCGGACCCGAAGATCATGCTTCACCAATCTCAACACCGGATGAAGTCAGCGGACCCGAAGATCATGCTTCACCGATATAACACCACGCTCATGATGAAGTCAGCGGACCCCGAAAGTCATGCTCCACCAATCACGTACTCCCATGATGAAGTCAGCGGACCCTAAAGATCATGCTTCATCAATCAACCATACCATAATGAAGTCAGCGGACCCCGAAAGTCATGCTTCATTAATCACAATCCCATGATGAAGTCAGCGGACTCCGAAAGTCATGCTTCATCAATCAACAATCCCACGATGAAGTCAGCGGACCCCGAAGGTCATGCTTCATCTATCACATACGCACTTTCGGCCTCAAACACCGAGTCGTGCAACATCACGCTCTGCTACACTACAGTGAACCCTAGCGGACCACTAACCATCCATAATCGAGCAAGAACCACCTATACCAAACATAGGTAGCAAACAATAATTCTCCAAAAGAGAACCCGACACACACCTCCCTTAACCGAAGGATTTCACCTTGCTCGCCACATACGTCCATTATCCCTCAACGAGATTTACCACATTACCACCTTGGTGATAATTCAAATCCAAAATCATAAGTACAATTTATCCAAAATTGTGCTCTACCACAAATCGACCCAACCAGGTCTCGACAGCATTTTCCGGATCTACCAATAGCATCATCCGAAATCTCACACTAAAACTTCCTCGTGCGGGAGTGTAACTCCCCCACTTAGAACCACGTTCCATATCCACAACTCGTACAACCGCACAATGCTACCACATGTAGACTTTACCAATAATTGGGCTCACACTACCCATTACCACATCTTGCTCCAACCTTGAGTACACGAAGGATTTTAACCAACCCTTAAACACTTTGTACAAAAAGTGTACCGCAACACAATCGGAGTCGAACACCACGCTAGTAGGTATAAAAGAGGCACCTAATGTCGCGTCATAAAGACTCCATTACCAACACACATCGAGATTTAAAACACTCGATCTCAAGGGTTCCAACCAACCGACGAACCTCATGATTCGTCACTTCAACATAAAAGCGAACACGCGCTTAACAACCAAACACCAAAACCATTTCCGTGGCTTGGTAGAAACGTTTCCCAAATACTAAGGAATGCTTGGTTGCACTAAGTCTTACGCCCTTCGCCCGTCAATCAATCATCAACATAGGGTACTTCCATTAGGAACGTCACCCATAGCATAACATGCACAACAAAGGCACGCAACTCAAACTCAAACGGCATTTAATAAATAATCAAAAGACATATTTATCAAAATTAAACGTACCTTAACGTCTCCTGGCCGCACCCGTCCCCGCTAACTTGGGACATTCCGACTTACGATGTCCTTCTTTTTGGCAATTGAAGCACACCATACCATCACCCTTTGGTACCGAACATTCCCAAGACTTGTGACCCCTCACGCCACAATTGTAACATCTAGCCGCACTAGAATCCGACATACCCGTTCGCGTACCACCCGTGCTCACACTCGGACCCTTAGCCCTCTTACTCGGAGCACCGTAAGAAACGACCCTTCGCTCACTTGAAGGTTCAACCCTTTTCGATCGTGAATACGACTCGAAACCTCTAGCCAAGTCGAATAATTCCGAAAACGATTTCGCTTGACCCCGGCTAATTTTACTTTTCAAGTCATCATTCAAGGTCCGATAGAAATCTCCCATCAACAAACGATCATTCCCCAAATACTCCGGACAAAAACGAGCCTTCGCCATAAAGGTCGTCTTGAGAGTACTCAAATCCATAGATCCTTGTAGCAAATTTCGCAACTCATTACGCAATTCCCACAAATCGGCCGAAGTCCGGAACTCCTCGAAGAATTCCTCCTTAAAGTCGTCCCACGATAAAGCCATAAACGTCTCGCCACCGACAAGATCAATCTTACCATCCAACCAATCCCTTGCCCTACCTCGCAACAAACTAGTAGCGAGTCTCGTCTTTTTCTCGGGTGGGCAATCAATAGTACGGAAACACCCTTCGACGTCCGAAATCCAAGTTGTGCTTACCAAAGGATCCGGCTTTCCGTCATACATCGGGGGTTTAGTCCTCATGAAGCTCTTAAAATAACGCTCCATTTCACCACTACTTTGAAGTTCGGAATACCTCCTTTCCATTCTTTCTTCTAACGCACCCATTTGCTCCGCAACGGCGGCCGCAACTCTAGTATTAAACTCCTCGTCATTCATCTCGATCTTGTTTCGCGTCGCCATTCTAAAGAATGCAAAACGATTAGTCCACGAACGTGTCAAACCGTACGCACGACACAGCCCCATCTTGCTAAACACTCATCGTACATCACTTGTTAGACACGATTTGCACCCGTAATAAGGTTTACAAGTTCTTATTACGCACACATGCCGCATCGACTCGTTAGTACAACGACCGTCTCGCTCAATGATATACACAAACACAACCAAAATTCTACGCAGTACAAACACACGCGAGAATTATTATCACAACACAACAACATATTAATAATATCCGTATTACTAATATAAACGTTAGTCAACCTATAGCCAAGGCACTAACCAAACCCATTCCGACCCGTAATCCTACAAGTCCCGCAACAAATTACGCGCACACAAAAGTCTAAGTCTAGGCACCTATCTCAGGTCACCTAAATCCCTTAGACCATGCTCTGATACCACTTGTAACGACCCAAACCAACCCGCATTAAACCGCGTTAAATTTACAAAATAAAAAAAAAATTGCTGAACTGCCACCTGGCGCGGCGCGCCATATAGGCCGCGCGGCGCGCCAAACCTGACTGTCCGGAAAGTCTTTAAATGTGAAAATGTTTGACTAGTTCCCGACATATTTAGGCGTAACGCTTTTAACCCCATGTTCCATATATAAAAACTAGCACGTTCTATTAATAAAATTATGTTTACGAAGCGGGGCCCACATTGACCCAAATTACCCCTTAAGTACCAAAATACAATTTTTGACCATAAGACTTTTAATACAAAACAAAGCCGAGCATGGCGATTGGGGATACGCTACCCAATCCTAATAAATCCAAAAGCAAGCCTTCTACGCAAACTATGCAAGTCCTCTAATCCTCGTGCTTACCCGAGCCACCATCCGCATGCAATCTATAAAAAGAGTCAACAACGAGAGGGTAAGCTAACGCTTAGTGAATGATAATATACTACATACATATATATGTATAAAATGGACACGCCACAAAATAACAAATACCGCATACCGAGGCATCCATATAAGGCACTACACTAAGCATACCGTACGATCTCTAAGCAACGAGCTAAAGATACAATAACAATATAAGTTCACCAACGACGATGTGAACAACGCAAAATAGCTACACCCGGAGGGTTAGCTACAACACAACAATACATTAATATATAACAATATAAACGAACAAGGTTAACACCTTAACCCAATACCGAGAACCAAATACCACAATGAAGATTGGCCGAACTACACGAGCCTTAGTAATCCGAAACCACACGAGATTACTATCTTCACAACATCGAGGTTGGCCGAACTACACGAGCCTTAGTAATCCGAAACCACACGAGATTACTACCTCAATAGGATGACCGAACTACACGAGTCACCATGAATCCGAACTACACGAGATTCATTTGATAAGATGACCGAAACCACACGCGTCATCGTGAATCCGAAACCACACGCGATTCACATCTCCAACTCAAACCCACGGTCACGGGATTATAAAATCCACCACATCGGGGCTACAACATCCAAATCACAATCACGTGTGATAATGTACACACGAACGTGTACTTCACCAAAGATGGTCAACCAAGCGCACAACCGTGCCAATTGGACTTATACAAAAGTCCATCAAGTCCACCTACATGTGAAGTGAGCTCTATAGCCGAGAATCACTCCACCCGACCCGCACCCATCCTACACATACATATGTACATAGGATAATATCACTCACCTTGAAGTCTTGAAGAGTGCTTCCAAGTAATCCGCAAGTCGCCAATGGGAAATACCTAATCCATTATCACAATTACAACATTACACTTAGAGTGGATTCACAATTCAACCCAATTCAACCATTAGTGCAATTTCGACCCAAATGCACTTCCAAGCACAAACCGTGCCCAAACTAACCCATAATCACTAACACAAGTGAGAATGGTCCCAATATGTCAATTAAACTCGAACTCAAGTGTTAAACACGTGTCATACCCATTTTGACACTTAAACCCTAATTTTGACCCATAAAGGTCAAAATCTCATCCTTTACAAGTTTTGACACCTAAACACATTTAACTCGGTTCTATACTTCAACTTAATCCATTTTAAGTTTATAAACATCATTAAATCGCCAATTGGGTCATAATTACCACCGAACCCTAATTTGACCCAAAGTCACAATTAGTCAACCATAATACCCTAAATGGGTTCCAATACTTCAATAATCACTATACCTAGTGATTAAACTCCAAACCAAAGCCTAATCAAGGCCAAATCGTCATCCAACCCAAAACCCGCCAAGTGACAAGAATAACTAGTCACCATAAACCCATTTCATCACCTAAAAGGGTTACACAACAATTTAACTCAAAACCCTAACTTGAATATCAAATCAAATAAATGAAATTCGGAGTTTGAGCTTACCAATACCACCACAACGTAGCTAGGAACGAAAGGAACAACTTTAAAACCCGAGACTTTGAACGATTCGAGCTTCTTTTTCACCAAAACCTCAAATCTCTCTCTAGACCTCTCTCTCTCTAAGAATGGATGAAGATGATGAATGGATGTGAAATGATCCAAAGTTAGATCTAAACCAACTGATATGGCTCACAAATCTGGCCCCAAGTGAATTTACCAAATTACCCTTCATTTAAAATAATTAAAAACAAAGGATTCTGTCAGCGCGATTCGGCGCGGCGCGCACCAGACCCGCGCGGCGCGCAAGTAGTCAGTTTCAGGTTCTTTTGCTTTTTAACTAAATATAAATATTAAATGAAGCCCGTTCTCGTATGTCTTTTATAAACAAGTATACAAAATAAATATTCGGGTCTTACAATGTTACAAGTTATTTTTGTAAAGGTAGTCATTTCAGTCAAAAGAACGACGTCTAGATGACTATTTTGGAAAACATACTTCCACTTTGAGTTTAACCATGATTTTTGGATATAGTTTCATGTTCATAAGAAAAATCATTTTCCCAGAAGAACAACTTTTAAATCAAAGTTTAACATAGTTTTTAATTAACTAACCCAAAACAGCCTGCGGTGTTACTACGACGGCGTATATCCGGTTTTACGGTGTTTTTCGTGTTTTCCGGTTTTAAATAATTAAGTTAGCATATCATAAAGATATAGAACATGTGTTTAGTTGATTTTAAAAGTCAAGTTAGAAGGATTAACTTTTGTTTGTGAACAAGTTTAGAATTAACTAAACTATGTTCTAGTGATTACGAGTTTAAACCTTCGAATAAGATAGTTTTATATATATGAATCGAATGATGTTATGAACATCATTACAACCTAAAGTTTAGTAGGTAAACCTACTGGAAGTGACAAGAAATGATCTAACTTCAAAGGAGCTTGGATGGCTTGAATGTTCTTGAAGTAGGATCATGACACAAAACAAGTTCAAGTAAGATTTTTACTCGAATTAAGATAGTTTATAGTTAAATTGAATCAAAGTTTGAATATGAATATTATCTTGAATAAGAAAGATAACCTACTGTAAATAACAAAGGTTTCTTGATCTTAGATGATTACTTGGAATGGATTAGAAAGCTTGGAAGTAAACTAGTAAACTTGAAAGGATTTTCGAAGTGTTCTTGAAGTGTTCTTCCTAAGATGATTATAGCTTGATTCTTGAAGTAATTTTTGATGAAGATGATGATTAGCTACTGGAAAAATTCATTTATAAGTGTGTGTGTGTGTGTGTGTGTGTGTGTGTGTGTGTATGTTGAGAGAGAATTAGTAAGAGAATTGGAAGTGAAATGGAGTGAATGATGAGTGGTAAGTGGTGAGTGGTGAGTGGGGTTAAAAGGAGTTCTAGTTAGTTGACTAGTTCATGGTAGAAGTAAAAATTGATTAGTCATGCATGACATAATCAAGAGTGGAATCCCATGCTAGTTCCTATTGGTATATGCCCATAGTAAGTACGTCTAGTAGCTGTGTATAATACGGGTATGAATACGACAAGAATTCTTGATGAAAAAAGAATGAGAATATAACTGTAACCATTTTCGTTAAGTATGAGTGTTTTGATATATGTCTTGAAGTCTTCCAAAAGTATATTAATACATCTAAATACACTACATGTATATATATTTTAACTGAGTCGTTAAGTAATCGTTAGTCGTTACATGTAAGTGTTGTTTTGAAACCTTTAAGTTAACGATCTCATTTAATGTTGTTAACCCATTGTTTATTATATCTAATGAGATGTTAAATTATTATATTATCATGATATTATGATATATTAATATATCTTAATATGATATATATACATTTAAATGTCGTTACAACGATAAGCGTTACATATATGCCTCGTTCAAAATCCTTAAGTTAGTAGTCTTGTTTTTACATATGTAGTTCATTGTTAATATACTTAATGATATGTTTACTTATCATAATACCATGTTAACTATATATATATATATATATATATATATATATATATATATATATATATATATATATATATATATATATATATATATATATATATATATCCATATATGACATCATATAGTTTTTACAAGTTTTAACGTTCGTGAATCACCGGTCAACTTGGGTGGTGAATTGTCTATATAAAACCTATTTCAATTAATCAAGTCTTAACAAGTTTGATTGCTTAACATGTTGGAAACACTTAATCATATAAATATCAATTTCATTTAATATATATAAACATGGAAAAGTTCGGGTCACTACAAGCGCGTTATGACCGTGCCTATGCTCTGGCCCAGATCCAGCATGCTGTTAACAGTGATGATGATAATGAGGAGTAGGGAATGTTGAGACTCCTGTGATGATTTGGTTATGTTATGTTTTAAAAAACATTATTATTATTATTTACACTCTGGTCTGTAATAACTTTAACTGTAATAACCCAACCCGTAATCCTTACGATAATTTTTTTTATACTACACAATTACACGCCAATTAAATATGTAACCCATTTCATGAGTTCTATTTAAAACGCACAACAATTAATTGTTTACAATAGGCACGAGGGCCACGAATAAAGTTTAGTACAAGTTTGACCCATTACAAATGATAGTTTATAAACCAAACGACGTTCCGAGCATGGTTTGGGACTAAACTACCCAAAACTAGGCCAACTTCCAAAAGCTCCAACATAACAACAACAAGGGACACCTAGTGCCCAACGACCCCCTTGCCCTTGCCCGCGCCTGCATCTAAAAAGATAAAAAACGAGAGGGGTAAGCAAAGCTTAGTGAATGCAATAATTATACACATACATATATAACCTACTTACATGCAATCACATACACAATTACCTCATACACGCTAGCAATTTAAAAGACATACCAACGCAAGGCATAACGCTAAATCTCCAAGACCACAAGCTAGCACAACGATAACATATATAACTCGAATATTGTGAAAACACCACACAACAAACACATAACCATGGTTAACCAATAGTACAAGGAATGGTACTTCGAGTTTCCCATTGGTGTTCCCAACAACCGTTAGCGTACAACGAATTATAACACTAACCCCGGAGTGGTATCGATCGCCCGAACTTTAAACCCACCCGTCACGTGTAATGTGGTATCGAACGCCCGAACTTTAAACCCACGCTACACGCCCACACACATACATGACATGGCATCGAACGCCCGAACTTAAATCCATATCATATATTGACCCGATGTGGTATCGACCGCCCGAACTTAAATCCACATCGAATCTCGTACAAGTAAATACATTATATACACATATGCATAATCATTCCACTCACCTCAAGTCCCTTGTGAAAGCTAACCGAGCTTGCAACTCTTCAATGTAACGTACCTATTACATTATGCATTCATTAACATACAATCTAGTTGAATTAAATACCAAACACTAACCCTTGAGCATTTAATGACCCATTTGCATTAAATGACTCAACTACACCAAAACCGCCCATTAATGGCCATGCCTCGTCATAAATCACTAAAAGCTAGTGATTAGGGTTTAATAACATCAACTAACATAAACTTGGTGTATTTCATAACCATTTCACCCGATTAGGTCAACTAGTGCTCTTTTGACTCTTTGACTCACAATTCAAGTCAAACTTACACAATAATAACACTTTCATCCTTTTAAAAGTGCATTAATGACTAACAACATCATTTAGCACTTACAACCTCAAATCACAAGATCAAACCCTAGATAATAGCTACTTAGGGTTTCCTTTCAACAATCCAACCCAAAAACCCACCCATTTAACCCTCAAATGGGTCACACTAGTTCCATATGAACCAACCCTAGCTTAAACTAATTAAAACTCGAAAATTAGAGTTGAGACTTACCAAAACTATCCGCTTGTAGCTAATAACAAGGAGAACAACTTTAATTCTTGCTTCTAGGATTGATTCACAAAACTCTTTCTTCAAATCTCAAGTATAAACTAAGTGGATTTTAAGTTTGAGAGGAATTTATGAAAGAAAATGGAAAAGAAATGAGAATATAGGATAAGTGGTTGATATTAAAAGCTCCAACCAGATCTACATGTAAAAAGACTAAATTACCCCTAAACCCTATTTAATTTGAGTAAAATTCAGAATCAGAATTGCAGAAGTGCCGCGGCGCGGCTCGTTTGTCGCGGCGTGACATAAAGAAGGAAAAACCACCCTTCTTAACTCAAGTTCTGATCTGGATTTGCTTTGATTGTCGCGTCGAGGCCTAATTCCTCGCGGCGCGGCATTGGCCTGTTCCTGGTCACTTCGACAACAAATCATAAAACAAAGGTTCAAACACAAGCACAACAACTTTCACCCTTCCTATGCACGTCTAAACCTCGACCTTAAGTCTCACACGACTAGACGCTAAACACGAAACATTCATATACGCGTACACGCACGCATTTGAATATACCTATATATATATACACACATATACATATATGCACTTACACCTAACTAACACTTTAGTTCATTTAATCACATGACGAGTAAGTTATAAGCATACTATTAATTAAGTACGTACCTTTAGACGCGCACGGGAAAACGGGGTGTTACATTAACTATGTTTAATTTCCGTATGCATAAGACCCCTTTTTATTATTATATGCTTGCATGATTTATTATCATATATGTATTTTCGATGGCAATTGAAGGACGAACAGGTTGAGAAGCAATTAAAGATGCTTCTACATTTAAAGGCTTGAAAAAAGGGAGAATTACTTTTTCTCACTTACACTTACTTTTATTTTTATTTAGTTTATGCAATGAGGACACTGCAACTTTCTAAGTGTGGGGTGAGAGGTAATCAATTGACTAAATTGATTGAGTTAAATTTGTTTAAGTTAAAGTTAAAAATGGGTATAATTTTTAAATTTTCAAAAGTATAAAATTCTTAGTTAAACTTATGTCTTTTTACTAACTTAAATCTTAATGATAATAATAAGAACTACTCTCAATTTCGAGATCGGATTACTTGTTTAAGATAAAGGAATTAACGACAAAATTGTGAAACGAGTGCAAACTTATAGCCACTACCATATGGCATAATAAGCATGGATCACTGAGGCAGCAAAAGAGTCCAAAATAAGGGTCAATTTAGAAAAATTGTCAAGTGTAAAGCTAAAAGCTAAGCATGAAAGCAAAGGAAAGGAAAAAGAGCCCAATGAAGGCCAACAAAATAAAAGAGTTCCAATGAGAACCATACACTTTTAAATTATAATTAGAAAATAAAAGAGTCCAATACAGTAAAACCTCTATAATTTAATACTCGATAAATTAATAACCTCGATAAAATTAATAATTTGTCCGATCCCAACTTGGGACCAGTACAAATTTGAACCCCAATCGATAAAATAATAACATAATAATTTTTTTGAAATCACATTGTAAATATATTGGTCCCAGCGAAATTATTAATTAATAATTACTTTTTTTTTTTTTTGAAATCCCAATATACATTGAACTTGACAAGTTCATTAATGTGTGGATGTACATACATGAGAATCTTGAAGGTCCTTGTTTATGTTTTATTCAAATAGGTAAAGTGAACGGATATGATAATTTCGAATGCCGATGCATTAATTTTAGAACTGCTCACAAATATAAGCTAATTTTTTTAAATTGATAATTTATTAATTTATCGATATAATAATATCTCGCTAAATTAATAAAATATCCCGGTCCCAATATTATTAATTTATAGAGGTTTCACTGTAATGACCAAACTGTATAAATCTGATTTAATAAACATTAGGATTGCTTGTATTCCTTGGTCTGGTTCAGACTAGTTCTTTTAATAATAAAAGCTAACTTATAATTAGACATTTGTTTAACTTTGCAATTTTGCTTCAATTCTCTATACCCATTTAAAATTGTTTTTTTATCCCTTTTTAAAATAACATGATAAATTTACTTGAGGACAAGTAAAAGTTCAAGTGTGGGGTATTTGATAACTCCTAAATTATACAGTATTTTTAAAACATTTTGAGGAATTATCTTGTTATTTTAGAGTCATTTTAATACCAAAATACGCTAAAATGGAAAAAGGGGAAATAGGTAATTCTGATATTTTGTTTAAGTTATGTGCAAAATAGGAACAAAAACAGCGAAAAATAAAGAAATGCGAGATGAAGCCGCCGGCCTAAGGGCTACAAAGCTGCCAGCTTCCACATGAATTCCAGAATGTTCCAGTCTTGTTCGTAAAATATGCTAAACTTGGAACTAAAGAAAAAGTACAGTAAAGCCGCCGGCTTCACCCTGAAGTCGCCGGCATTGAAGACACAGTTTCTCGACTTGCTGATCAAGTTTACGTAAATAAGGAAACAAAATCAAAAAGATTTGCCGGATAAGTAAAGCAGCCGGCTTGGCAGCAAGCCGCCGACTTAATGAAGGCGGTTAAGCGTTTTTGGCTTAAAGATCACGTTTTGTTTGGAAAAAAAAGTCACCGACCCAGGGAAGCCGCCGGCTTGGTTAGCCATCTTATAATATTATAAATAAAGGCCTTAGGTCAGAGTCTTTATCATCCAGTTCAGTTTTTTATATTATTCAGAATTCAAGAACGAATTAGTTAGGTCCTTATCTCCTTTCAACATTCAAGTTCATTATTTAATCTTTTGGCTTTCAATATCTTCTATGTCGGTATGACTCTTTACTTTATTTCTTTTCTTTTAATTGTTTTTACTTTAGTTATGGGCTAATAGCCTTACATATGCTTGAATCATGTAGCACTTTATGATCAATTGCCTGAACTATTAAACTGTATGAAAGAAAACAGAAATTCGAAAGTTGAACATGAAGCCGCCGGCTTCATGAACCAAAGCCACCGGCTTCATCCAGATTGTTTAGAATTCGTATGTTATTTATACTCAGATCAAACTAAAAAGTATTCGGCGGAATTATTCAGAAACCTCAACGAAGCCGCCGGCTTTATATGATGTAAACAGAATTTATATATTGACAGAATCTATGGAACTCTTGTTATGTTTTATGTCTGATAAATACCACCATTAAATTAATCTGATTTACATAAATCAATTGTTAGGTTTTAACTAGAACATCACTATGTTTAAAACTTGTTAAAACTTAAAATATAATCGGATTGATTTAGTTGTGAGGATTATAGCTAGTAACTATAATTAGGGTTTGGTTAATCACATTAAATCCACTATCAGGTCTGATTACAAGCAGGAAATTCAGTCATCTATTTTAGGGTTAACCTGATCAATTAATCTTGAAGTAGGTATTCCTAGGTCAATCATCAATCCGAGTTCGATCTTAATTTAAAAAAGGCAATTGTGAACAATGTGTGAAAGATTCAAGCATGTGTTTTATTTATCATTGTCTATTTCTTTTAAAGTTATTTATTTGCAATTTATTTATTTATTGTCATTTAAAGTTTCAAACAACTCAAAATCTATATTCTCAAATCCACTCGTTCTCTTGGGACGAACCTTAACTTACAAAATACTAAACTATATCTGATCGGGTTTTGTTGCTCGTTAGGGTGTTAAAAGTAAATCGTAAATTAAGACATTATAAATATAAAAGTAGGTTAAAAAGGCATGGATTATTGCACACACTATTGACACATCAAGTTATGTGTGTAACCAGTTATATAGTCAATAGTATGTAAGTTATGTCTATACACATAACATTTTCGAATGTACTCAGATATAGCCATTTTCTGTATAACACGAGTATTAAACAACGCATAACCAAACGCACCCAAAGAAACCGCCGCAATGCGCGGTCCAACATTTTTCTAGTTTAAACCATGTGATGTCAAGATGAGTAATTATACAAATTTTATGCAACTATTTTGTATGTTTAACAAGATAAAAGTTTCACAATCTTTTAACAAACACATGATTCCTACATTATTATATAATCACAACAAATATTTTTCATATATTTTTGAATATATACATGATGATGATAATAAATTACAAATAACCCTAATTGTAAGAAGTATTGAAGAGGGATATAAATTTCATCCAAAGGCTCCTAACATCAATGGCCGTTTCATTGTACCTGATAAAACAACAACAACAACAACAACAACAACAGCATCAGCAGCAGCAGCAGCAACAGCAACAACAACAACAACAACAACAACAACAACAACAACAACAACAATAATAATAATAATAATAATATAAATAGGAAACGTAAATAGAAAGTATATTAGTATAAAATAAGTCATAAAATACATATATATAAAAAATTAGGTTTATTTGTCTGATATGTTTTGTTTGCACCAATAAGTATATATATCTAATGTTGCACCATAGCAGAACAAATATGATATTATTTTATCTTATATCTTCAGATAAATAAATAGCGATCAGATAAAAAAATTATTTTTTCGTCAGCAAACATAATAAGGTATGAGTAAATTACAAACAACACCATAATAATGATATTGTTGGGTGTGAAGATTAAACTTGGGGATCAAGTCAAACAACTTAGGGACCAAGTTTTGTTTAACTTAGGGAACAACTTTTTTTTTATTTTTTTATTTTTTTAACGGCTGTAAAAATTTTATTAAATCAAAACACTAGCAAGGAGCTAGAGATTAAAAATTACAAAGGGTATTAAACCAAGTTGACCATGACGGTACAACTTTACGTCTAGCTTTTTGCCATGAAAAAGCAAATAAATGAGTACAATCAAACAAGTAACTTTCACGAATGCTATTGTTATGAAAGACAATATCATTACGGAAACGCCATATCCACCATAAAGCGGTCGAGAAAATACAAAATAGTCTCTCCCTCCACAGAGTTGAACCCGAGTAAGAATCTAACCATACAAACATATCATCCACCGAAGTAAAATTTGGCCATGAACATCCAATCCAACTCCGTATAGAACTCCAAAGCACTGAAGATGCATGGCACGAGAGGAACAAATGATCCCGGTTTTCAACACCAACACTACATACCGGACAAATGATACTGTCAATGTTAATCCCCCGGAAAAGAAGATTTAATCGCGTCGGCAAACGATCCCTTATGAGTCGTCAAATAAATATATTAACCTTTGAAGGTAAAGCTTTAATCCATCTTGTACAAGGTTGAGAAGAAGGAAGTAGCTGACGATCAATAAACTCCCTCGTTCCCTTAACCGTAAAAAGACCATTATTCTCGATCTTCCAAATCCAAGTATCCGGATGATCGGTAATGTTTACCACTTGCAGGTCATTTAAAAGATCGAGTAGATGGCAGGAGCCTGGAGGGTATCTTAGCCACGACCAAGTGAAACCATTTTCATTAATACGATCCTGAACTAGGCACAAAGGATTAGAATCTAACTTGAAAAGGCGATTATACCTTGATGCTAGCGTGAAATTTCCTAGCCACTTGTCAGAATATAATGAAGTTGAACAGCTGTTACCAATTCGTTTATGAAGAGAGCCTGGAGGAATAAGGTTGGTTAAGAAACAATGTTTGACAGAGGTGACGATTGAGTTCCACACACCAACTGTAGTACATCGAGTGTCATCAAATCCTAGCGAATCTCCATGGATTGTCTTGAGCAGCCGAACCCATGGTGAATTTGGAATTATAGTGGCTCTCCAGTACCGTTTTAGAAGGAGTGATAGATTAAACGAATTTAAACTACCAATACTTAAGCCTCCATTTTCTTTAGAAGCTAATATAGACTCCCAACTAGACCAATGCATCTTCTTTTTATTTGTAGTATCTCCCAAAAAAAGAAGCTCGTGTTTTTTCTAAAAGTTGAAGCACGGTTTTTGGCGCTCGATATAATGATAGAAAATAAACACCAATGCTTCCGAGGACCGATTTAATAAGGGTACATCTTCCGCCCTCCGAAAGTAGTTTTGCCTTCCATCTTGATAGTTTTTTGTTAAATTTATTAATAAGAGGTGACCAACTAGCAACTCGTTTCAGGTTGGCCCCTATTGTATAACCCAAAAATTTTAATGGGAAAGAACCGGCAACACAACCATGAGAATTTGCCATGATATTCACTTGATCCTGATCAACACCGACACCAAATAGATTGGATTTAGACATATTAATTTTCATTCCTGACTCACGGTAAAAACTGTAACATCCCGCCTTTTTCCGTTTACTTTTCCATTTAACTATTTAAATTCCGTTATATGATTATGACATCCCTCGTTAATTCGCATTTTAAAAATATCTCGTTTAGGTAATTCACGCACCCGCAACCGAACTCGAGGGACTAGTTTCGCCAAAGAGCCAAAGAGGTGACTAACTTGTGACTAGTCACCCCACCACATATCTTTTTCTTTTTCATTTTCCTTTTCTTCTTCTACTTCCACATTTTCTTTCAATTCTCCATTTTGAAGAATCATCATCTAAATCCAAGCTAGCGGGTGTCTTGCAAAACAAATTACATATTTGGAATCCTTGCAACTTCCTCTTCGATTCCATACCAACTTCATTACATTTGGGTAACTTTCTAAAATCACTAGATTTGGTGTTCTTGATGTTTTTAACTTATAAAGTTGTTAATTAGTGTCTATGGCTCAAGTCTAACATGAATATATGATTTATATGTTCGATTTTGTTATTTGAAGTAACTAGCATGAACATAAACTTTGGTGTGTTTGATTTGGTGATTTGGTTGTTTGAATGATGTTATATGTCATAAATGCATGTATTAAATGTGTTCCTAACATCACTAGCTTCAATTTCATGTGTAGGTTGCTTGAGAAAACTCCATAAACTTGATTAGTGATTTTGGTGAATTTGGGTTAGGGTTTGATAAGCTTGAAATGAATATTTGATGCATTGAATGTCATGAATTATTGTTAGTAAGTAGTTAGTTGTATTGTATGCTCGATTACCTACAAAACGGCATGTTGTATGTATGCATTAAATGCCCGAATCATAAATGTGCACTTATCAAATTTGAGTATTAAATGTGTGCATTAATTGATCATTTACTTTGGAAATCCAATTGTTACAAATAACGTTTTTGGTTGGTGAAATGTATTTAGTTGTGTTCTTTGTCAAATTACCTTTCTAACGATATAAGATACGAGTCCTAAGTATTAGCGGTTTGCGAGTTATGCTTGAAAGTGTTTTGAATTGAGACTTGGACATTTTAGACTGACCAGGTACCAGCTCCCGTGTATTGTCGCGGCGCGGCAACTCTGGGTCGCGGCGCGGCCTAAGCCGTGTTCAGGTTCTGACCTACATGTCAATTATATGAAAAATGTTTGGCACCCTATGGACCTCCGATTCACATGAGACTTGTTCTAACATGTTTATATATGAATAAAAACCTCAGAAAAATAGTTCGGGACCCGACCCGAACGTGTTGACTTTTTCGTTGACTTTGACCGACCAAATTTTGACTTATTGTTCAAACTTAACCAAATGATTATGCAACCTTCCTAACTTGTTTCTATACTTGTATCTTGCATGAAACTTGACAATTTGATTCACATGCTACATAATCGAGTCGTAACGAGCCATAGGACTAATTGAACATCTTTGACCTATCGGGTTTATCGTTATTGATACGACCTATTTGTTTAGGTCAAGACTAGCACTATCCTTCGCACACGTTACTTTGTGAAGTACTTTTCATACGTGCACTCAAGGTGAGATCATAGTCCCATCTTTCATACAACTTTTATGCTTTAAACTATGGGATGAGAAACATATACGTATCATACTTTTACACATTGAACACAAGTACGAAAACGAACATTCCACGTACGGGTTTGAACAAAAATCCTCAATTCAATTATCATTAGTTACACTTGCAGGGTGTAAACGTGAACTTATATTATGTGATCACATGGGCTTGACGAGCCTCATTCGGACGGTTCGCTACCGTTAGCGGATGAAATATATTTTCGGGTCTAGTGTATGTTCTAACACTACGCAAAGGGTGCAAAACAGTTAAGTTTGATAATTGGGTGCCCGCGAAACAGATAACAACTTTGGAATGCAAATGATTTTGATAATCATATTATATTAAATCTTGTGGTTCAAATGCAACGTTTACTAAAACACCTATGATTTCACCAACGTTTTCGTTGACAGTTTTCTATATATTTTCTCAGGTCCTTGAAAGCTACTTGATACATGCTTCCGCACTCTTTTTGATGCTTGCTTGGATGTCGAGTATACATGCATAGTTGGAGCGTCTTTTGATTACTTTAAATTGTGTCGCATAGGTTTCATTCGTACGTCAAACATTGTAATGTAACTAGTCTTTTGAACTACATTTGTAAACTTGAAACATCCTTTTTCTTATGAAATGAATGCGACATATTTTGGTCAAACGTCATGTTAAAGACTTATGACCACGTAACGGGACCTAAGTAGTCGGCGCCGTCAAACATGATTTGGTCGGGTCGCTACAGAAACGATCGAGCAGATTAATCATGAAAGTAAGGTCATTATGATGCCATTCAGAAACTAATGCAGCGTCATCTGCAAATAGGAAGTGAGATATTTTGCATGCACCAACTGAAATTCCATGTAAAGCATTATTGCGAACGGCTGATTCGATGGCTAGGTGAAAGCCTTCCATAATGATAATGAAAAGATATGGCGACAATGGGTCACCTTGGCGCAAACCACACTTCAAAGAGAATTCCGATGTCGGGCTTCCATTACTAGAACCAAGCTTCTACTCACTTGGTGGGCAAGTCGAATTTGATTAACAATTTAACTTGGTGGACAAGTTTAACTTGATAGATAAGTTTAACTCCAATTATAAATAGACCACTAGTTTCATTTTAATTGTGTGCACAAAATTTTTTTTAAAAAAAAAAAGATCTCTGGTTTGCACCCGTGGAGTAAACCCTTCTCCGTGTTTGAAATAGGAATATAATCACGTTTTATTTCTTGTTTGGTTTACATTTATTTTTATCATTTTATGTTTTAGCTAATTGTTTGTTGTTCATGGGTTAGTGATTATAATCAACGCTTTATGTATTTGGACCTTAGTCAATCTTCTTTGGACCAACTCTACTTAATTATTTTATAATGATTATGTTTTTGATTTTTTAATTTTTTTTAATTTTTTTAAATTTATTTCTTTATTTTACAAAACACTCTCTCATCTTCTTCAAAATCCATTTTCAACCACTTCTAAACACCAACTCCAACCACCACTTCTACCCACTAACTTCACAATCCACCACCACCGCCTCCTGTTGGTTCTATTTTTTGGGTTTTTATTTTTCCGACCACCTCCTTTACACCACCCACCTATCTTTTTCCTTTAAAAAATTCACAGATTTTCTTAATGTTCTTCCAGAAATATCTTATAGCTTAATCATTTATAAAAAGAAAAAATATATAATCAACCAATTTATGTACATAGAAAAGTATACAACCATTATATTACCAAGTCTATATTTAGATTTTAGATACATATACTGAGGTTAAATAACTTAATAATTATTATCAATACTATCATTTTCAAGATTCACCATCATCATAAACTGCACAAAAAATTGCAATAGCAACAGAGGAGTTGGTGGCGTCGCATTTACCATCGCACACAACAATCGGAGTTTGTGTATTGTCGGAGTTTGGTAACCATAGCTCCATATCCGGAATATCATCGCCATCATTAGGCTAGATCCCGTTATTCTGATGTGATCGAGGCGTAAAGGATTCCGGCGTAGGTCCGGTGAGTTTCACGTCAGAGCGCGTCATAGGTCTGAATGGGTCGATTTTAGTCTCTTTGTGTTCGTTAACATATTTCGAGTTTAATGGTGACGGTGGTGACGTGTTCTTCGCTCGTAAACAAGGGAAATGCACGTTACGAGTTTATGGTGGTTTTTAATTTTTAGGAGAGAGAAAAGGGTTTATTTGAACATGGTGTTTTAAAGTTTTGAAGATGCTGCCTGAAATTAGAAAGAGAAATAAATTTATTTAATTAGTAATTTATTTTTCTATTATTTAATCTATGAGAATACCACTCTGGTTTTTAAATACTATCTAGTTTTCCGGGCACAGTAGACTCGTTTTTATAAACAGTAGAATAATTAAATACCCGTTGTTAGACTATTTGTTCCAAATCTAATCAATCACTTGTCTTGTTGTTTGTTTGGATTCTAAATTCCTACAAACTGTAAACATCTTTTTAAAAGTAACCTTATAAACATAATTATTTATTATTTATAGAAGCCTTCACTTTTGGTCTCTTAGTATATTTCTGTATTAGTTTATCCTTTTAGCGTAATACGGAGTAACCAATAAAATTAAGTGTTGTTGGCTACATGCCTACACTAAAATTTCCCATGATTTACATGTTATCATAGTAGTGTTAGTAAGGTAAGAAACGCAACTAAAAGAGTTGGTCTTATACGCCTATTTCTGTTTTAGATCATTTCAATTTCAGCCTCCAAAGTCTCTTAATTGATTGATGGTCCCCATTAGCAATCAAAGTTTCGACGAAAATTCTGCAGCTAAACATCGATAGAAGTTCAGTTATTATCATCTATAAAAGAAAAATTTCAAGGTCCCCATGCTATTGTACGGACCATTTTACTTGTCGTAAGCTATTGGTATTTGTTGCATTGTACGTGTCTATGCTCATAATTTTAGTATTATCAACAATTATTTTAGTTTGTTTTCAAAATAAAAACAATTGTTTAGATTAATTGATATTTTACTATCAAATGATTACATAGTTAAGCTCACTAACAGGGAGAACTTGGACTATGAGAGGTGGGGGTCCTATAATCCCACTAAGCTAGTGTAAAAAAATTATATAATATACACTTCAAAGTTTATAGGACATCACTAAATTTAAAGATATGATCCCATATATTTTTAATATTTGTTGTTTTTTTTAGGTAAACAATCAATAAAGTGTCCATCAAATATAAATAGTTTTTTTTTTAAAAAAAAATAAGGACTCCATTGAATTTTTATCATGAATTCGCCAATGCTGACAAGTTTGAAGATCGTGAAGCGCATCATTCGAGCTAACTCAATAATGTTTAGAAAATAAGCTAGGTTCAACAGCCCATTGCGAGAGTCTAAGGGGCAACGTCTCCTACTTGTGGCCCCCTTTCATTCAATCGACTTTCCCGTCAAAAATAACAAATGATATTTTTCTTCTTCATAAAATCGATTTCCACTAGTCAATTAGCTCCAATAAACATATGTCCATTTTAGATCTTGAAGTCTCGATTACATGATTGAAAGGATACCACAATAACGTTAAGTTATTGAAACTTTGATTCAATGTCTATTCAGTTGTGGTCTTCGTTGGTCAATATCACCCTCAATATCTAGTCTCTACAAAGCTTGTACTGTAGTGACCCGAACTTTTCCATGTTTATATATATTAATTGAGATTGATATTTACATGATTAAATGTTTCCAACATGTTAAGCAATCAAACTTGTTAAGACTTGATTAATTGAAATATGTTTCATATAGACAATTGACCACCCAAGTTGACCGGTGATTCACGAACGTTAAAACTTGTAAAAACTATATGATGACATATATATGGATATATATATATATAGTTAACATGATACTATGATAAGTAAACATATCATTAAGTATATTAACAATGAACTACATATGTAAAAACAAGACTACTAACTTAATAATTTTTAAACGAGACATATATGTAACGATTATCGTTGTAAAGACATTTAATGTATATATATCATATTAAGAGATATTCATACATGATAATATCATGATAATATAATAATTTAAAATCTCATTTGATATTATAAACATTGGGTTAACAACATTTAACAAGATCGTTAACCTAAAGGTTTCCAAACAACACTTACATGTAACGACTAACGATGACTTAACGACTCAGTTAAAATGTATATACATGTAGTGTTTTAATATGTATTTATACACTTTTGAAAGACTTCAATACACTTATCAAAATACTTCTACTTAACAAAAATGCTTACAATTACATCCTCGTTCAGTTTCATCAACAATTCTACTCGTATGCACCCGTATTCGTACTCGTACAATACACAGCTTTTAGATGTATGTACTATTGGTATATACACTCCAATGATCAGCTCTTAGCAGCCCATGTGAGTCACCTAACACATGTGGGAACCATCATTTGGCAACTAGCATGAAATATCTCATAAAATTACAAAAATATGAGTAATCATTCATGACTTAGTTACATGAAAACAAAATTACATATCCTTTATATCTAATCCATACACTAACGACCAAAAACACCTATAAAAACTTTCATTCTTCAATTTTCTTCATCTAATTGATCTCTCTCAAGTTCTATCTTCAAGTTCTAAGTATTCTTCATAAATTCTACAAGTTCTAGTTACATAAAATCAAGAATACTTTCAAGTTTGCTAGCTCACTTCCAATCTTGTAAGGTGATCATCCAACCTCAAGAAATCTTTGTTTCTTACAGTAGGTTATCATTCTAATACAAGGTAATAATCATATTCAAACTTTGGTTCAATTTCTATAACTATAACAATCTTATTTCAAGTGATAGATTATTTGAACTTGTTTTCGTGTCATGATTCTGCTTCAAGAACTTCGAGCCATCCAAGGATCCGTTGAAGCTAGATCCATTTTTCTCTTTTCCAGTAGGTTTATCCAAGGAACTTAAGGTAGTAATGATGTTCATAACATCATTCGATTCATACATATAAAGCTATCTTATTCGAAGGTTTAAACTTGTAATCACTAGAACATAGTTTAGTTAATTCTAAACTTGTTCGCAAACAAAAGTTAATCCTTATAACTTGACTTTTAAAATCAACTAAACACATGTTCTATATCTATATGATATGCTAACTTAATGATTTAAAACCTGGAAACACGAAAAACACCGTAAAACCGGATTTACACCGTCGTAGTAACACCGCGGGCTGTTTTGGGTTAGTTAATTAAAAACTATGATAAACTTTGATTTAAAAGTTGTTATTCTGAGAAAATGATTTTTATTATGAACATGAAACTATATCCAAAAATTATGGTTAAACTCAAAGTGGAAGTATGTTTTCTAAAATGGTCATCTAGACGTCGTTCTTTCGACTAAAATGACTACCTTTACAAAAACGACTTGTAACTTATTTTTCCGAATATAAACCTATACTTTTTCTGTTTAGATTTATAAAATAGAGTTCAATATGAAACCATAGCAATTTGATTCACTCAAAACGGATTTAAAATGAAGAAGTTATGGGTAAAACAAGATTGGATAATTTTTCTCATTTTAGCTACGTGAAAATTGGTAACAAATCTATTCCAACCATAACTTAATCAACTTGTATTATATATTATGTAATCTTGAGATACCATAGACACGTATACAATGTTTCGACCTATCATGTCGACAAATCTATATATATTTCGGAACAACCATAGACACTCTATATGTGAATGTTGGAGTTAGCTATACAGGGTTGAGGTTGATTTCAAAATATATATAGTTTGAGTTGTGATCAATACTGAGATACGTATACACTGGTTCGTGGATTGATTCAAGATAATATTTATCGATTTATTTTTGTACATCTAACTGTGGACAACTAGTTGTAGGTTACTAACGAGGACAGCTGACTTAATAAACTTAAAACATCAAAATATATTAAAAGTGTTGTAAATATATTTTGAACATACTTTGATATATATGTATATATTGTTATAGGTTCGTGAATCAACCAGTGGCCAAGTCTTACTTCCCGACGAAGTAAAAATCTGTGAAAGTGAGTTATAGTCCCACTTTTAAAATCTAATATTTTTGGGATGAGAATACATGCAGGTTTTATAAATGATTTACAAAATAGACACAAGTACGTGAAACTACATTCTATGGTTGAATTATCGAAATCGAATATGCCCCTTTTTATTAAGTCTGGTAATCTAAGAATTAGGGAACAGACACCCTAATTGACGCGAATCCTAAAGATAGATCTATTGGGCCTAACAAACCCCATCCAAAGTACCGGATGCTTTAGTACTTCGAAATTTATATCATATCCGAAGGGTGTCCCGGAACGATGGGGATATTCTTATATATGCATCTTGTTAATGTCGGTTACCAGGTGTTCATCATATGAATGACTTTTATCTCTATGTATGGGATGTGTATTGAAATATGAAATCTTGTGGTCTATTATTATGATTTGATATATATAGGTTAAACCTATAACTCACCAACATTTTTGTTGACGTTTTAAGCATGTTTATTCTCAGGTGATTATTAAGAGCTTCCGCTGTCGCATACTTAAATAAGGACGAGATTTGGAGTCCATGCTTGTATGATATTGTGTAAAAACTGCATTCAAGAAACTTATTTTGTTGTAACATATTTGTATTGTAAACCATTATGTAATGGTCGTGTGTAAACAGGATATTTTAGATTATCATTATTTGATAATCTACGTAAAGCTTTTTAAACCTTTATTGATGAAATAAAGGTTATGGTTTGTTTTAAAATGAATGCAGTCTTTGAAAAACGTCTCATATAGAGGTCAAAACCTCGCAACGAAATCAATTAATATGGAACGTTTTTAATCAATAAGAACGGGACATTTCATGTACATTGGCTTCAACTTTAAACTTGTCTAAACTCTTCTCTTTAAGGTCTTACTTAAACTCACTGATATCGCTCTATTTATATATGTTTTATCTCGCGATATCTCCCTCACTTTGTTCGGTTTTTGATGATCTTGGAGCTTATTTTGTGTGATATTGAGCTAAATGGCAATTTGGAGGCTAAGGACTTAATTTGGTGTAAAATTGACCAAATCTTGATCAAAAGTGGCTAAGGAAATGTCAAGTGCAGAATTCAACATCAAAAGCGCCGCTCCTCAACTAAGAGCGCCACTCCTTTGGAGCAAAAGCGCCGCACCTACCTAGAAAGCGACGTTCTTATGCACGTTTTGGCTCCATTTTCTACCAGTGGCCAGAAGCACCGTTCCTACAGCCAAAAGCGCCGTTCCTACTGTGACGCCCCGTACAAAACCATCAAGTACGAATCGTCAACAACAGGTCCATTACACGGTATAATACTACATGCTGTTTTAAAACAAGTTTTGCATTCATGAAAAGATAACGTTTTACAAAAGATAACGTGACACGAAGGTCGTTACAAAGCCATTGTTCAAAATAACATAAGTTGCGAATGAAAAATAAAAGTTCCATGATTGAGACATCTCTAAGTAATGTAGCGAAAGTCTAACATAACGAGTCTGTAACAGCAAGTCTATAACATCAAGACAGCAAGTCTAACAGCGGAAGCAACAACGTCTAAGCACCTGAGAAATACACGCTTAAAAGGTCAACACGAATGTTAGTGAGCTATAGTTTGTTTGTAATCAGTAATGTAATGTTGACCACAAGATTTCGTATTCAAAATAGTATGAAAAGTATATGCTTAACCGTGGGCACCCGGTAACTAACTTAATGTAATAATAATACCCCCTAAAAGTACACTTGACGAATGCGTATGTTCTCGAAGTATCAAACACCCGTTAAATGCTAGCACGACTAGCCCGAGTGCGGATGTCAAACCCTATGGATCCATATCTAATATTCGCGTTCACCGGTTCAAAAACCAATGATTAAACGTTATCGTGCTAAGGGGAATCTTTGTGCCGTTATATCACCCACACATATATAAAGTTTATGTACTCGTGTCTAGAATGTAAAACATAAAAAGCGCATGTATTCTCAGTCCCAAAAATAATAAAGTAAAAAGGGAAGCTATAACTCACAGTGAATAAGCATTAAAAGTCGATATGAAAAGTATGCAAGTATTAAGTCGGTCCGAAAGGTCGTCAACCTAAGTCAAAGGTCACTAAGTAAGCATATTGTCCCCAAAAGTTCAAAAGTGAATAAATTAAGTCTTAAGTATCATCATCATCATCATTCGTAAAAGCTAAAGTAAGTTTTCAACAAGATCTAAACAAAAGGCTGATTTCGGACAGCTGCTACGACCTCTATACAAAACGAAAAGACGCGTGGTTAGTGGCCAAGGCTTCTTATGTGAGTCCTCTAACCGCTATCCAATTTTCAGATCCTAACTCGATGTATTTTGACCGTGGCGACGGTTCAAGCCTGAGTAGGTCAGAATTTTCAGCACGTCGTTATAACGGCGTAGTGACTTTCGGAAGGCTATAAATCCTAAACCGTATATCGGATTTAGGCGAGTCCTAAACGAAAAGTCATCTACTCGAAACGAACTTTCTGAAAATCAATTTTCCAGAAGTCCTAGGAGTCTGATCAGAACCCGAAAAATAGCAAACATGTGCTCCGGTGGGTTTCTTAGTGTTTGATGTTCATCACGGTTCTCATCCTTGATGCATGTAAGCTTCAAGTGTACAACTCTTTGATGTTTTAGCATCACTTTGACCAAGTTTCAACCATCAACACACAACTAAGAGTAAAAGCTAACATTCTACAAGTTTTGAACATCAAGGTTGTCTCTTTATTGCATAAACCCAATAAAGCTTCAACCTTTGTCCTTTTTACACAAGTTTATGCATCTTCATCATATGAGATGATGAAGACTTGATCTTTATCATCACAACAATCACAAAAATGTTCCAAGTAAGTGAGATCTATAATGATAACTTAGATCTCAAGTATTAAGAAAATCCTAAGCTAGAAAGCTTGGATCTTTACAATATTAATGAGACCATAAGCTAAAGAGCTAAGATCTGGTAAAAATAATGAGACCATAAGCTAAAAAGTTAAGATCTTTAATAAAATAATGAAACCCTAAGCTAGAAAGCTTGAATATTTAATGTTCTTGAAGATCCTTAAAGCAAAAGGCTAGATCTTCAAGTTACATGAAGATCATAAACACAAGTTTTGATCTTTTTAACAAAATAAAGGGATCATAAGCTAGAAAACTTAGATCCAACAAATTAATGAAGATTCAAAGCTAGAAAGCTTGAATCTTTCATGTTCTTAAAAGATTCAAATCAAAGTTTGAGTCTTCAAGATATAACAAGATCAAGAAGCTAAAAAGCTTGATCCTTGCATGATGATGATGATGCCGATGCTATGAAGAAGAAAGAAGAAGAAGAAAATTTAAAAATTACACTTTTTAGAGTGAGAAAGACTAGAGAGAGAATTAGAGAGTAAGTGTGTGTAAAATGTGAATGAGATTAAGTGTGAAATGGGTGAAAATGGCTTGGTATTTATAGTGAAGGTGGTGGTGGTTGGCCGTGGGGTTTAGGAGGGGACAAGGGGGACACCTTTTTACTTTTTGGTTAGTGGTGGTCTAAAGGTGATGCTTATGTTAGGATCCCATGCAACATTTGTGATTATGGTTAACAAAAATGCTAGTATGTTCCCTCTTATAAATGGGTTTTTGTCTTACATTTATATGGGGTCATAAACTTATTAAAATTGGGCTAATTAAATAGTCCATTAGCTAGAGTAGGGTAGGCTTGAGTCCAACAAGGTAGAAAGTCCAACAAGACTAACTAGTGAGCATATAAGTAACCAAAAACCCAAGTAATTGTTATTAGGAAATGACAATTAGTATTACGTAGTCGTAATATTCCAATTACGACAAAAGTTAAACATGTACCAAAACACATAGCTCGTTCTCAACGTCAAGTGACACTAACGGTCGTAAAAGCATTCGGGGATCAAGTTAAGTAACTAAGTACTTAATGGCACGTTGTATGGTATTAACGAAAGTAATTAATCATGAAATAAGATCCCAGAATATAAGCCAACACAGTACGCACAAATACACAGTTTCGCAGAAAGTAACAAGCACAAAAGTAAGTCGAAAAAAGTCGGATCGTTACACCTACAGCCAAAAGCGCCGCTCCTATCCAGCTAAAAGTGGCACTCCTAAAGCAAAAGCGCCACCCCTGAATGTTGCCAAAAGCAGCATTCCTGATCAATAGCGCCGCTCCTGGGTCAAAAGCGGCGCTCCTATCGTTGTTTCAGCCCAGATTTTTAGCACTATAAAACGAACAAGATTAGGTTATTTTTCATATGCATCTTTAGAGAGCAGCTTTCTTAAGTCCGAATTTCACATACAAAACCCTAATTTCATCATCCATTGGTGATTGAAGGTGGATTCAAGGAAGCTAGCTCTAAATTCATTATTGTTTAGCTCTAGATCTTCATTTTGGGTTATAATCTCTACTTTTCCTTATTTACTTGGCATTAATTACTTGTAATAACTTGAAGATGATGATTGTTTATGTTTCTATGCTTATTATTAGTTTGATCTTAGCCATGATTGGCTAAATCTCTTGTGTTTACTTATCTATGAATCTCTAATGCTAGTGTTTGTCCCAAAAAATCAATTGAATAATGTTGTTTGAATGAATTACATGATCTTGTGTCATTGAGTTAGCTAAAGATCCATTGCTATGAGTTTGTTTTAGGCTTGACTTTGATTACATATGTTGAGTAGCTCTCTTAGTAATTTGAGAAGTGAATCAATGTGTGCTTCAACACCTTAGGTGATCTAGACAACTAGTTTAGGAATTTCAAGTGATTATGTTCTTGATCTAGGTTGGTTTTCAATTAGCCTTTAGTCAACATAGTAGTGCCGATTATCTTAAGTGATTTTGATAATTAGGGGTTTTAAGTGATTTCAACCTAAGCATAATCTCAATAACCAAATCATGCTTTACTCGATATTAGAATACAATGCTTATGTGAATTCGCGGAGTGTTATTTGATTTGAGGTTTGGTAGTAATACTAAACATTTAATATTTCAACAACTAGTGTGATGCAAAATAAGCAAAACGGGGCATGTAACGACCCTGGATTTTCCAACGTCTATTTATTAATAATTTTTATTATTAATACGTGTGATTAAACGAATGTATGTTATTACATTTACATGTTGCCATGATTGCCCGAAGTTGACTTTAATTGCCCGAAACGTCCTTGTGACACACGAAACTTACACGAATAATATTTTCACATATTATTTACATTCATGATTAGTTTTATTAATCATTTTAATTAACTAAGGTTGTTGGTTAATTACTTGGGCTTTTGTTGGACTTTATTTGTTAATTATTGAACTTGGGCTTTGATTAGTGTAATGGACTCTTGAATATTGGGCTTCCAAGCCCATCCTACCTTTTTAAATGGACTTAATTAGCCCATAAGACTTGTAAGTAGTACTTGTACATGGAAACTAGCTAGTTACTTCATTAAGAATCTAGTTAACATATAATCCCCATGAAACCCCATCTAATATCCATCTTTTGTAAGCTTTTCATCCAAGTAACCATTGAACTTCTCCTCCCCTCTTCTTTTTCTGCTGCTGGCCGTGAGCTAGGCCTCATGGGGAGGTGTTTTTGGCTTTCAAATTTTGATAACTTGGCTACTAGTTCTCTCACACTTCATTCATTCCAAGCACACACTTGCATACTTTTTTTTCCTCTCCTTTCTCTCTAAACTTTGTAAGTTACAAGGCTTTCTTTCTTTCTTCTTTTCTTGTTGAAACCGATTTCAAACACCCCATTTATCATCATCATTCATTGTTTGCTACTTGTATTTGGTTGTTGTTTAAGTTACTTGAAGTTTATTGTTACTTACTTGTTGTTGTTACATACTTGCTACAAGAATCAACTTTCTAGTTAGATTCTTCATATTAATCTTGTATTTTCAAGAACATCCAAGAACTAACTTTCTAGTTATGTTCTACATACATTATTTCAAAAGATTCAAAGTTCTTGTGTTGTAACTCATACTTGAAGTACATGAAGTGAACTTAATGTTTACTTTCTAAATCTTTAAAGTATGAAACTCATGAACTTATTTACTTGTTTATTTAGTTTTACTTGCACTTTAATTTTATGATTTTGGTTGTTGTTGGTCAAGTACTACAAGTTAGTCTTGATCTCATATCTCTTGGAACTAAAAGTTAACCTTGAAAGTTCAAGAACACACAAATAAGTTTTCTTTAAACATAACTTTGTATACTTATGCTTGATCTAGACTTTTGGGTCTTGGATCTTCAAGATCTAACTAAGAACTATGTTCTACATCTTAAGATCTTGATTAGTTAGTTTACTTTCCAGTTTATAGTTCAATATTTCTTTTATAGTTCATGTAAGTGTCAAACCTAAGACTTTGATGTAACTTTGGTTCATCAAACTACATGCAACTCTTAAGTGAGTTGTGCTTCATGTCTTAGACTTGCACTAGTATTATGATGGTCAAGACTTGGTTGAGATGATGTAGACACATCAATGAGTTGTACACTTGAAGCTATATGCATCAAGGATGAGAACCATGATGAACATCAAGCACCAAGACCACCGGAACTCACTTAAACTTACTGTTTCTGTCCAAACCCTACTGTTTTTCTGATTCTGTAACAGACCAGTAGACCTGGGCTGTTGTGGTTATTATTTTCAAATATATATTTTCGAGTAGATAACTTTTCATATAGGACTCGTCTTAATCCTAGTTACGGTTTAGGATTTATGGCCCTCCGATCGTCACTATGTCCTTTAACGTTGTGCAGAAATTTCTGACCTACTCGTACTTAGACCGTCACCACGGTCAAACCAAGACGAGTTTGCTTCTATAAATTTTACCACAACTAAAGGACTCATAGACGGAGCCATGGCCACTGGTCTCACCTTAATTCAGTAAGGGTAGAGGCCGTGGTGACTGACTGAAGTCAGGTTTTGTTTTAAAACTACTTTCATAAACGAAACTTACTTTACGCCTTTTTGATGATGAATGATGATGACCCTTAAGACCTTATTTACATACTTTTAAACCTATTAAGACGATTTACTGACTTAGTACTATTTGCCTTAGGTTGAGGACCTTCGGACCGATTACTTGCACACCGTTTCCGAACCAACTTTACGACTACATTATCATTGTGAGTTATAGCATTCCCTTTTTACTTTAACTTATTTTGGGAACTCAGAACACATGCGGATTTTATGTTTTACATACTAGGCACGAGTACTTAAACTTTGTATATGTGTGGGTTATATAACGGCAGAAACATTCCCTTTAGCTCGGTAACGTTTAGTCATTGGTTTTTGAACCGGTGAACGCGAATCTTAGATATGGATCCATAGGGTTTGACATCCCCACTCGGGCTAGTAGCGCTAGCATTTAACGAGTGTTTAATACTTCGTATACATACGCACTTACCAAGTATACTTTTAGGGGGTATAAACGTTAAGTTAGTTACCAAGTGCCCACGGTTAACATATACTTTATCATACTGTTTTGAAACGCTCTTTGTAGCACTGAAATCTCGTGGCCTACCTTACATACTGTTATACTTAAACTATAGCTCACCAACCTTTGTGTTGACGTTTTTAAGCATGTTTTTCTCAGGTGCTTGAGGTTAGCTTCCGCTGTGTACTAGTCGTGCTGTAGACACCCGCTGCTTAGAGTTGCTATCGCATGAACTACTTTATTTACATTCAAACATTCGTACTTTTGAACTATGACTTGTAACGACCGTTGTGGTCACATACACTTATTATTTGCTTCTACTTAGTGAAGCATGCTTTTGGATTGTAAAACATTCGATGTTGGTTTAGACATCACTTTATTATTGAATGCAAACTCTTTTTGAAATCGCATATAGTACTTAACCTTGTAATGATCCTGTTGTTGATGATTCATACACGATGGTTTTGTACGGGGCATCACATTTGGTATCAGAGCATTGGTTGTAGGGAATTAGGCTGCATTAGTGAGTCTAAGACCGACCCGAGTAGGATTCACTAATAGGACTAATCTACAACTTGCTAGTTTACTTGTTTCCGCTGAACTTACTGCATGCTGCTGCTTACTGTTACTGCTATATGCCGTATGCTACTACATGATTTCACTACTGCATGCTATTACTTGCTTTCGATTGCATGCTACCTTCGTACGATTTGCTGTTATTGCCATGCTACTTATTGTTATACATGATTTAAACTGTTGGCCTAATACGTGCTTGCTTTATGACTTACTGACATGGAAAATTTATTTTCCTTGTTCAGATGTCGGATGTACCACCTGCTAGCATTTTGGGCAGTTTAGACTCTTCATCTACTCCACCTACCACCGTTGTCGATCCACCGATCCTGCTACCCATTAGTGATCCCGGCGCTTCTACTTCCGGAGCCAGTAGTAGTACACCTGCCCCAGTGGCTGCTTCCGATGGACACGTAGGCCCTACGGAGATTCCAGCTCCATCTGCTCCCAGACCCTCGGGGTCACAGCCCCGCATCGGTGGGATTGAGATTCCCACGGAGTTCGAGGAAGGGCCATTTCGTAACCATATGCGCACGCCTTGCCGACGCACTCCCGACGGACGTTTAGTGTCGATTCCGCCAGGCAGACACAGACAGATGTTGGCCGCCTTCGGACTACCAGTTCAGCCACCCGTGTCACCACCACATGATTCAGATGACTCATCATCCGCCGATTCTTCATCAAATGATTCTTCATCAGACTCCAGTGACGACGAGGACCCTGCTGATATACCTATACAGGCACCCTCCACCCCGCCGAAGAAGCGGTACCGTCCTGATGGCACCGTTATTCCAGGGGTGAATGGAGGTCGTGCTTTTACTGACGCTTTTGGTCGGCGTCGGAGGGTTACTGCCCGTAAGCGGCTTGTGCTGTACCCTGCCGACCCACAGATACGTAAGGTTCCCCGTTACATATTGACTATTCCTGGAACCGTACCGCCTAGATTTAGATACGGACCATTTCCATCTAGGGACGTACCGTCTACATCCGGAGCTGGACCATCTACTTCAGCACCACCCGCACCATCGGCAGCACCAGCACCATCCGCTCCACCGGCCCCACCTGCACCGCCAGCACCACCTGCCCCACCATCTCCCACAGTCGAGGAATTGACAAGGGAGGTGGAGATTCTTTGAGCTCGGGTTACTAAGCTCGAGGAGCAGATGGCTCAGGTTTTGGACATCCTACACCCACCTCCACCGTAGGACTTTTATATTTAGATTTCGTTATGTAATCTAGTTGTAGATTCTTGTAATATTTATGTATTGTACGAATTTATTCAGATGTATGAAACTTGTTATTATGAATGGAACTTTGCGTTATTTAATTCTTGCACGATGTTCTATTTACATTACTGTACGATGATTCTGTGGTATTTGTACCTAGATGTGTTATTTAATAACATGTGATGTTTTGATTCCATGTTGATTACTATATACTGTATTATTACATATTGAATGCTAGATTTTGACTTGAGTCAAAATTTTTGTTTAGAACATCATGGCTAACGGTCGATCCACACCTACTGCTGCTCAAATCGAAGAGATGATCCAAGAACGTGTAGCCGCAGCCCTAGCAGAAAGAAATCTCCAAGCTCCACCGCCACCACCACCGGTTATCCCACCCGTTCGAAATGGGTGTACTTACAAGGAATTCCAGAGCTGCAAACCGCATAACTTCAGTGGAACCGAGGGACCGGTTGGTCTCACCAGATGGTTCGAGAAACTTGAATCAGTATTCCGAGTTAGCAACTGTTCGGAGGACAACAAGACCAAGTTTTCTTCGTGCACGCTATCTGACGGCGCGCTAACGTGGTGGAACACGTTAGCTCAAGCGAAAGGCATTGATGAGGCGTATGCTACGCCATGGGAGGAATTCAAAGCTACTATGATTGATGAGTATTGTCCGAGGACCGAAATCCAGAAGATGGAAATCAAATTTATGCAGTTAAAGGCCGTTGGGAACGACCTTGATGGTTACAACAGGAGATTTTTGGAACTAGCTCTTAAGTGTCCGACAATGGTCACCCCGGAATTCAAGCGTATGGAGAGATACTTCTGGGGACTCCTTAAGTCCATCAAAGGAAACGTCACAACGTCCAAACCACCGAATGTTCCCGAAGCAATGCGCATGGCGTATACCCTCATGAATCAGATTCTTGTTGATGAGCCGGAGAAGGCTAAGTTTGAGGCTGGTAGTAGCGAAAAGAGGAAATGGGACAACAACCACAACAACCACAACAACAACAACCACTACAACAACAGGGGGAGAACTCATGACCATACCCCCGCCAAGAGGCACAACAATGGTGGAAACCCCAGCCCCAACAACAACACCAACTCTAACCCGAACTACAAGGGAACCTTACCACAATGCAAGAGGTGTTACAAACACCACACTGGGTATTGCAATGTTGTCTGCGAGAAGTGTCAACGGGCTGGGCATATCGGAAAAGACTGAAAGGTCACCACTTTGAATGGGAAGCCGAATACCAATGGACCTAAGAAGTGCTACGAATGCGGGAAGACGGGCCATTTCAGAAATGCGTGCCCAGACAAGCGAAAACATGGCGGGCCACCCCGTGGTAGAGCTTTTAATGTTAATGCAAGGGATGCACGCGATAACCCCGACTTGATAACAGGTATATTCACAATCAACAATCTTTTAGCTTCTGTCTTGTTTGATACTGGTGCGGATAGAAGTTATGTATGTAGACATTTTTGCGATAAGATTAATTGGTCATTAGTCCCGTTAAAAGAGAGTATGCTTGTCGAGGTCGCCAATGGAAAACTTGAGAAAGTTTACCATATTAGTCGTAGAGCTATTATCAACATAGCTGGTGCAAATTTCGAAATTGATTTGATACCTATCAAACTGGGAAGCTTTGACGTGATCGTTGGTATGGATTGGTTGAGCAAGATAAAGGCTGATATTATCTGTGGAGATAAAGCACCTCGCATACCACAAGGAGATGGTGAACCACTGATCATATATGGAGAGAGATGTACCTCGAAGTTGAACCTCATTAGTTGCGTGAAAGCGCAAAAGATTATGAAGAAGGGACGTTTTGCTTTCCTAGCACATGTGAAAGTGGTAGAAACTGAGGTGAAGAGCGTGAATGATGTTCGAATTGTGAACGAATTTCTCGATGTTTTCCCAGAGGAATTGCCTTGATTGCCGCCGCAGAGAGCCGTAGAGTTTCAGATTGATTTAGTGCCAGGAGCTGCACCTGTAGCTCGTACACCTTATAGACTCGCACCTTCCGAGATGCAAGAATTACAAAGCCAACTACAAGAACTACTTGATCGAGGATTTATCCAACCAAGCTTCTCGCCTTGGGGCGCACCTGTGTTGTTTGTGAACAAGAAGGATGGATCCTTCCGTATGTGTATCGACTACCATGAACTCAACAAATTAACTATCAAGAATCGGTATCCTCTTCCACGAATTGACGATCTTTTTGATCAACTACAAGGATCGAGCGTCTACTCAAAGATCGATTTGCGATTCGGTTATCACCAGTTGAGGGTGAAGGAAAGTGATGTAATGAAAACTGCATTTAGAACTCGTTATAGTCATTATGAGTTTCTCGTGATGCCATTCGGATTAACAAATGCACCTGCCGTGTTCATGGACCTCATGAATCGTGTCTGCAAGCCGTACTTGGATAAGTTTGTTATCGTCTTCATAGATGATATCCTCATCTACTCTAAGAGCGAAGAAGAACATGAGCAACACCTCCGACTAGTGCTTGAACTCTTGAGACAAGAGCAACTTTATGCCAAATTTTCCAAGTGTGAATTTTGGTTGAAGGAAGTTCAGTTTCTGGGTCATGTTGTGAGCGACCAGGGTATCAAAGTTGATCCCGCCAAGATTGAAACCATCAGCAAATGGGAGACCCCCACTACTCTGATGCATATTCGCCAATTCCTAGGTCTCGCCGGTTACTACCGAAGGTTCATTGAAGGATTTTCTCTGATTGCGCGTCCTTTGACCGCGCTAACTCACAAGGGAAAGAAGTTCATTTGGGAACCCGCACATGAATCAGCATTCCAAACTTTGAAGAAGAAGTTGACCACCGCACCTATCCTATCACTTCCTGAGGGCAGTGACGATTTTGTTGTTTATTGTGATGCATCAAAGAGTGGTTTTGGTTGTGTACTGATGCAACGAACAAAGGTTATTGCCTATGCCTCCCTCCAATTGAAGATTCACGAGCAGAACTACACTACACATGATCTTGAACTTGGAGCCGTTGTCTTTGCACTTAAATTGTGGTGACACTATTTGTATGGAACTAAGAGCACTATCTTCACCGATCACAAGAGTCTCCAGCACATCTTCGATCAGAAGCAACTGAATATGAGACAGCATCGATGGATCGAGACGCTCAACGACTACGATTGTAAACTCCGTTATCACACTGGCAAGGCCAATGTTGTAGCTAATGCTTTAAGCCGAAAGGAGAGGACGGCACCTCTTCGTGTTAGGGCTCTGAACATCACCATCCATTTGAACCTTAACAACCAGATCAGAGTAGCCCAAGATGAGGCTCTCAAGAAGGAGAATATATCTCACGAACATTTGAAGATACTTGTCTCTTGATTTGAGGTTAGGGAGTCTGGACTCCGATGTTATGCCGGAAGAATTTGGGTACCTCTTTATGGAGATCTACGAAACCTGATACTTGATGAAGCACACAAATCGAGATATTCGATTCATCCTGGAGCGGGCAAAATGTACCACGACCTTAAAGAACAATATTGGTGGCCGAATCTTAAGAAGGACGTTGCGACTTATGTTGGTAAGTGTTTGACTTGCTCGAAGGTTAAAGCCGAGCATCAGAGACCTTCTGGGTTACTTCAACAACCGGAGATCCCACAATGGAAGTGGGAAAGGATCACAATGGATTTCATCACCAAGCTACCCAAGACGGTGGGCGGATACGATACTATTTGGGTTATTGTTGACCGCCTTACCAAATCTGCACACTTCCTAGCGATGAAGGAAACTAATACAATGGAAAGACTTGCTCAATTATACATCAAGGAGGTTGTATCTCGTCACGGTGTACCTTTATCGATCATCTCCGATCGCGATCCCCGTTTTGCCTCTAGATTTTGGCGTTCTTTGCAAGAAGCCATGGGAACTCGTCTTGACATGAGTACTGCTTATCATCCTCAGACTGACGGGCAAAGTGAACGAACGATTCAGACCTTGGAGGACATGCTGCGTGCATGTGTCATCGATTTTGGAAAGGCTTGGGAAAGGCATTTGCCACTCGCCGAATTCTCGTACAACAACAGTTATCACTCTAGCATTAATGCTGCACCTTTTGAAGCATTGTATGGCCGTAAGTACTGATCTCGTATTTGTTGGGCCGAAGTAGGCGAAAAGTAAATCACCGGACCCGAGGTAGTCCACAAAACGACGGAGACGATTGCTCAGATTCAAGCTAGGCTTAAGATTGCCCGCGATCGTCAAAAGAGTTATGCCGATCTTAAACGTAAAGACTTTGAATTCAACATTGGTGACCGTGTAATGTTAAAGGTTGCACCTTGGAAGGGTGTGATCCGTTTTGGAAAACGTGGCACGATACATTGGTCCTTTTGAAATCTTGGAACGTGTTGGACCTCTTGCATACCGTTTGGATCTACCAGCACAATTGAGCTCAGTTCATCCTTCCTTCCACGTGTCAAACTTGAAGAAGTGTCTTGCTGCACCTGAACTTATCATACCACTTGAGGAACTTACGATTGATGACAAACTCCACTTTGTGGAAGAGCCTGTTGAGATTATGGATCGTGAGATCAAAACTTTGAAACGCAACAAGATTCCGATCGTCCGAGTAGATGGAATGCCAAACAAGGACCTGAGTTTACTTGGGAACGAGAGGATCAAATGATGCGGAAGTATCCTCACCTTTTCCCGACTCCTCCATCTACCTCAGCTTAAAATTTCGGGACGAAATTTTCTTTAACAGGTGGGTAATGTAACGACCCTGGATTTTCCAACGTCTATTTATTAATAATTATTATTATTAATACGTGTGATTAAACGAATGTATGTTATTACATTTACATGTTGCCATGATTGCTCGAAGTTGACTTTAATTGCCCGAAACGTCCTTGTGACACACGAAACTTACACGAATAATATTTTCACATATTATTTACATTCATGATTAGTTTTATTAATCATTTTAATTAACTAAGGTTGTTGGTTAATTACTTGGGCTTTTGTTGGACTTTATTTGTTAATTATTGAACTTGGGCTTTGATTAGTGTAATGGACTCTTGAATATCGGGCTTCCAAGCCCACCCTACCTTTTTAAATGGACTTAATTAGCCCATAAGACTTGTAAGTAGTACTTGTACATGGAAACTAGCTAGTTACTTCATTAAGAATCTAGTTAACATATAATCCCCATGAAACCCCATCTAATATCCATCTTTTGTAAGCTTTTCATCCAAGTAACCATTGAACTTCTCCTCCCCACTTCTTTTTCTGCTGCTGGCCGTGAGCTAGGCCTCATGGGGAGGTGTTTTTGGCTTTCAAATTTTGATAACTTGGCTACTAGTTCTCTCACACTTCATTCATTCCAAACACACACTTGCATACTTTTTTTTTCCTCTCCTTTCTCTCTAAACTTTGTAAGTTACAAGGCTTTCTTTCTTTCTTCTTTTCTTGTTGAAACCGATTTCAAACACCCCATTTATCATCATCATTCATTGTTTGCTACTTATATTTGGTTGTTGTTTAAGTTACTTGAAGTTTATTGTTACTTACTTGTTGTTGTTACGTACTTGTTACAAGAATAAACTTTCTAGTTAGATTCTTCATATTAATCTTGTATTTTCAAGAACATACAAGAACTAACTTTCTAGTTATGTTCTACATACATTATGTCAAAAGATTCAAAGTTCTTGTGTTGTAACTCATACTTGAAGTACATGAAGTGAACTTAATGTTTACTTTCTAAATCTTTAAAGTATGAAACTCATGAAATTATTTACTTGTTTATTTAGTTTTACTTGCACTTTAATTTTATGATTTTGGTTGTTGTTGGTCAAGTACTACAAGTTAGTCTTGATCTCATATCTCTTGGAACTAAAAGTTAACCTTGAAAGTTCAAGAACACACAAATAAGTTTTCTTTAAACATAACTTTGTATACTTATGCTTGATCTAGACTTTTGGGTCTTGGATCTTCAAGATCTAACTAAGAACTATGTTCTACATCTTAAGATCTTGATTTGTTAGTTTACTTTCAAGTTTATAGTTCAATATTTCTTTTATAGTTCATGTAAGTGTCAAACCTAAGACTTTGATGTAACTTTGGTTCATCAAACTACATGCAACTCTTAAGTGAGTTGTGCTTCATGTCTTAGACTTGCACTAGTGTTATGATGGTCAAGACTTGGTTGAGATGATGTAGACACATCAATGAGTTGTACACTTGAAGCTATATGCATCAAGGATGAGAACCATGATGAACATCAAGCACCAAGACCACCGGAACTCACTTAAACTTACTGTTTCTGTCCAAACCCTACTGTTTTGCTGATTCTGTAACAGACCAGTAGACCTGAGCTGTTGTGGTTACTATTTTCAAATAGATCTCTTCGATTAGATAACTTTTCATATAGGACTCTTCTTAATCCGAGTTACGGTTTAGGATTTATGGCCCTCCGATCGTCACTATGTCCTTTAACGTTGTGCAGAAATTTCTGACCTACTCGCACTTAGACCGTCGCCACGGTCAAACCAAGATGAGTTTGCTTCTATAAATTTTACCACAACTAAAGGACTCATATACGGAGCCATGGCCACTGGTCTCACCTTAATTCAGTAAGGGTAGAGGCCGTGGTGATTGACTGAAGTCAGCCTTTGTTTTAAAACTACTTTCATAAACGAAACTTACTTTACGCCTTTTTGATGATGAATGATGATGACCCTTAAGACCTTATTTACATACTTTTAAACCTATTAAGACGATTTACTGACTTAGTGCTATTTGCCTTAGGTTGAGGACCTTCGGACCGATTACTTGCACACCGTTTCCGAACCAACTTTACGACTACATTATCATTGTGAGTTATAGCATTCCCTTTTTACTTTAACTTATTTTGGGAACTGAGAACACATGCGGATTTTATGTTTTACATACTAGGCACGAGTACTTAAACTTTATATATGTGTGGGTTATATAACGGCAGAAACATTCCCTTTAGCTCGGTAACGTTTAGTCATTGGTTTTTGAACCGGTGAACGCGAATCTTAGATATGGATCCATAGGGTTTGACATCCCCACTCGGGCTAGTAGCGCTAGCATTTAACGAGTGTTTAATACTTCGTATACATACGCACTTACCAAGTGTACTTTTAGGGGGTATAAACGTTAAGTTAGTTACCAAGTGCCCACGGTTAACATATACTTTATCATACTGTTTTGAAACGCTCTTTGTAGCACTGAAATCTCGTGGCCTACCTTACATACTGTTATACTTAAACTATAGCTCACCAACCTTTGTGTTGACATTTTTAAGCATGTTTTTCTCAGGTGCTTGAGGTTAGCTTCCGCTGTGTACTAGTTGTGCTGTAGACACCTGCTGCTTAGAGTTGCTATCGCATGAACTACTTTATTTGCATTCAAACATTCGTACTTTTGAACTATGACTTGTAACGACCGTTGTGGTCATATACACTTATTATTTGCTTCTACTTAGTGAAGCATGCTTTTGGATTGTAAAACATTCGATGTTGGTTTAGACATCACTTTATTATTGAATGCAAACTCTTTTTGAAATCGCATATAGTACTTAACCTTGTAATGATCCTGTTGTTGATGATTCGTACACGATGGTTTTGTACGGGGCATCACTGGGCAAGCCAAGCAAAGAGAGGATTAGATAAGTGAACACTTCTTAGTTATTTTGATTTAAGTCTTAACTTCATACTTGTTTCTTGCTACTAGTTTACTTGTTCAGTTAAAGTTTATTTAATTATGCAAGCTTTAGTTGTTAACCCCCTTAATCAAACAAATCCTAGGACAATTGATAGTTTCAAATATTCGACTTACACCACTCTCTTCAGACGAACTTGATAAGAATACTTACATTGAAGTGCTATAATAACCGTGTTCTAAGTGCTCGTTAGTTGTGTATGCTTATTTGTAGTGTTTGAATCATATATAAATTTTGAGGGTAAAAGATGTTCGTTGTACAATCACATCATACTTTCTTGGCGCCGCTGCCGGGGAGCGGTTAGCTTAGTTGGATATTTGGTTTAAACTTTTGATTGTTCGATCCTTTCGTAGGGGTTTACCCTTAAGAAAGTTACTTTTCGTGTTTTATATATTATTTTTGTTTGGAAAACCGCTTGTGTTTGTGTTGTGATTGAAGGATAGGTACCTTTGGTGCATGAAAACAATGTCTCAAAAGGATCAAGAGTTCACACATCCATTCTCCGATCCGGAAAAACACGTGCACGGGCTAATAATCGTAGAGAAGAAAGGGTATTAAGGAAAAATTTTGAAGCTTTGCCAATTTGTTTAGAAGACATGGATCCTAACGGTCAACCGATTCTCAATGAAGAGGGTAATCCAATCAACCATGGTCGACTGATTAATCAAGAGTTATCGAATGATCCGAACGACACGCCGATGTGGAACGCTAGATTAGTTGCACCAACGATGATAGCACCGGCTATTACAAAACTACTAATTGGAGCGGAAAATTGGAAGATTGAGGGTAACTTTTTCACGTTGATCAAAGATACGTACTTTTATGGATTGATATACGAGAATCCGTTCGAACACATCCAACAATTAAATGATCTTTGTGATATCTAAAAAACAAGGATGTCACCGATGATGATTTTAAGTTAAGGGCATTCCCCTTTACACTTCAAGGAGAAGCAAAAGTTTGGTTAAGGAGCTTACCATCCGATTCCATAAGAACTTTTCAAGATTTAATCAATGAGTTTATTAATCATTTCTTTCCACCGTCAAAAGTAGAACGACTTCGAATGGAGATTAATGGGTTCACCCAACGGGGTGATGACTCTTTGTATGATGCGTGGGTACAATTCAATTAGATGCTAAGAGCTTGCCCACCGCACGGTTTGATGAAGAAGGAGTACATCAACACATTCTACCGGGGTACTAATGCTTTAACGAAGCAATATCTTGATTCTTCATCCGGTGGGGTATTTATGTATAAATCACCAAATGTGGCCGAAATCTTATTGGAAGACATGTCGGTTAACACATATGAATGGGCACCTTCACAGCGAGATTTGACAAGGAAAAGTGTAGCATACATCGAGAGTGATAATGGGCAAGTGACGCTTGCAAGCTTGAACAATCAATTTCAAACGTATGGGAAAGAGTTGAAAAAGCTTCAACAAACGATAGTCGCAATGCAAGTAGGTTGTCAACGATGCGAGGGTCCACATCTCACAAAGAATTTTCCTCAAATTACTCAATGCAATCATGTTGATCTAGATGACATTCCCATAAATTCGGATGCTCATGTGAACTACGTGAGTAATCAAAACTATCAACGGGGAGGAACATCAAACCAAGGCTACTACAATTCTAATAAAAAAAAAGTGTCATTCAATAACCAAACTAATACATCACCCGGATTCACGAACCAAAACCGAAACCAAGATTACAACAACAACTATAACCAAAACCGAAACAACAACTTTCAATACCAAAACCAACAACCTTACAACAATCAACCGTATAACAACCAAGCCAATTCGAATTATCAAAACAACCAAGGTTATAGTCAACCACAAAATAACCAAGGTTACAATCAACATCCTCAACAAAACATTCAAAAATCCCAACCTTCGAAGAGTTTAGAAGAAATCATGCAATACTATATCAAGAAGGTAGAATCAACCGAAGCTTTCCTAATGAAAGAGAACGAGCTCTTGAAGCAACAAATACGAAACCAATAAGCCTCATTTCAAAACCTTGAAAGTGCCGTTGGAAGGCTTTCAAATCAAATTGCCGAAAGACCACAAGGAACTTTACCTTCAAATACTCAAGTTAACCCGATCAACAATTACAACAATAGCCGACAACACAACCAAAACCAACAAAACAACAACACAAGAGCGATTCCTATTGAAGGCACCAACCAAAACCCTAACTACCCAAACCGAAACGAAAATGTCAACGCCATAACCACTCGAAGTGGTTTAACCACAAAAGGGATTGAAGATCCCCATCTACAACCCTTTATAACCCATGAACCACTACCAAGTTTTATTGAAGAGAAAACTGGGGTTAGTAAGGAGAAGGGTAAAGAAAAGGTCAACTCAATCGAGGGTACGGGTAATGATGAATCGGGTAAGAAAAATGGTGATGAGTCTTCAAAGGCGACGAGACCGATGTCATATCTGTAACAACCCTACTTTTTCCGTTACTTCCGTTAACCTTCTGTTAGTTTATTTAACGGCGATTATTTAACTTTTGTGTGTTTATGTGTAATAAATACATACTTTATCCTCGGAGGGTTACAATAATTAATATGGGTTGATATTGATTTGAATAAACATTTCAAATAAAGAAATACGATAAAAACGATACGGTTTAGATAACTACTTTTTGAACAACGAAACGCTCGGGTTTATTTTAATAATTATTTTAATAATTATTAACTTTTTAAAAATATTTAATTTATTGGGTTTTTAATAAATTAACTATTGGTTGCGTTTTAACGATCGGTTTAGCGTTCCGGGCCTTCGATACGTCTAAACGGCACTTGAAATGAGCCACGATTACACGCTTTTGCAAAACACGAACCCGGGAACTTACCCCATGGGCCATTCAGCCGATTACTCCCACCCCTCCCCTTTTTATTTTAATTGTTGCAACTTGAGGGACCTAATTGCTAAATTAGTGAACTAGGGTTAATATAAATATAAGTATTAAACCTAAAAATTGTAAAAACCCTCACTAACACAAAAAGGCAGTCGATCCTCCTCCTTCTCCCTTCTGTTCGTCAACCTCAGCCACCAACACACCACCCTTCAATTTTAATTTTTAGCCTAAACCTTCTACACGAACGTTGCAATTCCCTTCTTGCTCTACGCGTTGGTGTATTTAATTTCTTGATCAAAGGTATAATCACATGAACCCTAATCTTAAAAATCTGATTTTTATTAATGTTTCATAGTTATGTTGTCAATTGCTCAAGTCTATATGCGTACATGTTAATTGTTATCGTTAAATTGATCGTTTGATGCGTTAGGGTTAAAAACCGAATTTGTTATTGCATGATCAGTAAATTTAAGTTTTTCAAATGCATGATATTATGTGATAATTAGATTCCTTTCGAAAAACTATTGAGTTTAGGCTTTGGATTCGCTTGATTTCGTTTCCGGATGATCAAGTTATGTCCATTTGAATTAACGTTGTGTTTTTGTTGTGTAATCAGAAATATGGGTTTGATAGACCCCGAATTGGCATGTGAAACTTATACCACTGGAAATATAATTTAAAAACACTCAATTTACACTAGGATATCATGTCATTTGCTTATGTTTAACTTGAGATATGCTTGATTTAGTGTAAAAGTGGATTTATACAGCACTTGCATGAAAATAGCCTTGTATGATAAAATGTGTTGACTTATGTGTTTAAAGCTTTGCATATTTGAAATATACACAAAAATTACTTCACCTTTCATGTAGATATCATATTCTAATTGTATCTATATCTTCGGATATTGCGTGCGAATGTGACAAGCTAAACTAGAATCGAATCTGCAACTTGCTCTCTGTGTTATACTCTGTGGGTTGTGTTTATTGAGATAGCATGTATGCTTCTTGAAAATGAATCTTTATATGTTATGTGGTATATGGTTATTTTATTGCAACCTCCTAAACCTTATGCATTGGGCACACTAGTGCCATACTTTGTGTAACTTCTGAATTGAGCTGAAAACTGAACATTCAACTTGAACGAATAAACTGTACAAATTGGCTTAACAAAAATTTCTAAGCTTTTGATATGTGTTATTTTGACTTGTACTTGAACTATTTACACTGACCTTGTGTCAATTTCATGTCCCTAGCTCCGGTTATAGCCAAAACGAAATCAGTGCGTGGTCAGAAACTGACTTGATAAACTACAAATGTACCCCTTCTGATTCCTGACTTTTAATTATCGTATGAGACCCTGGCCGGACTTTTTAGAATTTATTTTGAGTATACTTATGATCTGGAGTTTTCCATGTTTACTTGAATTTTTCACTATGAGATAATATGTTAAGTTTGCTACATGTACATGAACTTTGTGCACAACGATAAACTGAAATTGTGAAAATGACCATTTATGACCTAAAACGTGTTGTTTGACTTAGGTTGGACATGTTGACCAACACTTGACATGAACCTACTGATGTTGACTTTATTTGACCACATTGACCTGGTTTGACTTTCGGTTTGACTTCGGTTGACCTTGTTTGACTTGCATGAACTAGTTGATTGTATGTTGACTTTTACTTTGAAATGCGTCGAGTTGAGCAATAAGACAACTTATACTATGAAACCACATTTGTTTAGGACATATTTATTGACCAACCTAAATACGTATACTTAGGTTGCATTACTCGGCACTAAACCGTACCAGTTATTTGTCTACTTTCCAATCCAAGCTAATTTAAAGGTGAGTCTACAGTCCCGCTTTTTATATGTTTTCAGGGATGAGAATACACGTTGTTATACTTACATTATCAAATGCTTTTGTATTGACACGAGTACTATATATGCATATTGAGTTTGTTTACAAAGCCTCTAGCTTGAATACTTTTAATACCATCGGTGTAAGCACAATTTAGATGGACGGATCCGTTAGGTTGACAACCTCACCCTACATTATTAACTGTGGTGCATTTACTTTGAACATTAGATACACTCGAACAAGTGTATAACATTTTATGAGGTAAAGGTGGGTATAGTGGTTTCTATACTCGGGTCATTGCTAGTATTCAGGTGCTCAGATTATGCAAACGTTTTCACAACTTGGAGTTGTACTTGTAAAATCTCGTGGTCAAGGAACTTAAACTATTTTCTGATAACTATTTTCAGATACTATACAACGTTATGTAAAACTGTGGTTTACAAATGATTGAAACTTGACATGGTAGTGTCCACAAACTTTTGAAATGGGAAATGGTACTGTCTACAAACTATAACATTAAACCTTGGTGGTCTTCCACTAATAAACGTTTTTGAAATATTATTTCTTAAACATACTGTATTGTTTACCTAAAATCTGTAGATTCACTCAACATTATTGTTGATCCGTTTTGCGTGTTTTATTCTCAGGTATTAATTGCTTCCGCTGTAGAATATTGTTGTTACGTAGAAGTCAAGCCAAGCACTGGGACCAGAGTTAACTTTCCGTTAAAGGGATTTTTGAAGGGGACTTACATATGGTATCAGAGCTTTGGCTATAGGGAACTAGGATACATTAGTGTGTCTAACCGTAGGGCGCATTAGTGAAGTCTAGTCTATAGCCATGTGTCTTGGATGACTTTTATACCCCATACTTGCACTGTTTGCTTCACAATACTACATGTAGGGCTACACCTTACATCACGTACATATACACCCTATAACCATATGATATGGACTTGAACTAAGCGCTATATTATGAACCACATAAGTACCCGTAAGGCGAGGTTTAACTAAATTAAGTTGACTACGCCATCTTGAACTTATGGAGCGATGTCGAATGGAAATGTGAGATAGCGTAATGTGATGACCGGGATTACATTACGGTAACTCATATAGAAGTTCCGACACCGCAAAATAAGGAATTGGGGCCGAGTCAAGTAGGTTACTTGGATAAACAATGTTTAGATAACAAACCGTGTAATCTCTGAGTATAAACTTGCACTGTGCAAATTAATTGCTACTACAACTTATAAGTAATTTGTAATCATGACACAACTCGTCACTGTTTGACACTATCTGCCACCACCGATCACTACTTGTCACTACAAAGACACTACTTGAACACGCTCGTCATCTCATACCACTACTCAGTACTATTTATCACTGCTAACTACTACTCAACGCTGCCTCTCACTGCTAGTTACGACTGATCACTACTTCTCACTGCTTGTCATTACTAAATACTACTCACTGCTACCCCTTGCTACTTGCTACTACTCAATACTATTCATTACTACTTATCACTACTAATTACTACTCGTCACTACTAACACCTCCACGCTTTACTACTCACTACTGTGCATCACAACTCATTTCTGATACGTTTTTAGAGGAGGAATTCCTGGTAACAGCCCGCATAATATGTAGTAGATGTTGTCTACTTGACTTCCAATTTACTTATCGTTCAGCCACCCGTAGTTCACGATTTTGTTACCCAAACACGAGCCTACCGATTGGTAACTATTATGCCTTATTGGGTGCATTAATATGCAGGTGTATATACTTATGATGCGAGCTCGCTATCTAATAACTTATTCATCACTACTATCATCACTGCTTATCACAACCCATCGCTACTTATCGCTAACACCATCACTCATTATTACTAGTAATACTACTTGTCACTGTATCCTTTCTCATTCTGTCCCAACGTACTTTTCCTAAGTGGCCATCATTTTCATTATACCCACAAACATTACCTATCAACTTTAAACACATCGACGCGAACCACACTTCATCTGTTTCCCGCGAGACACACACGCCTGGAAGTCTGTACCAACCTTTTTCGATTAAATATCAGATTTTGTTGAGTTACCATTACACATTGTTCATTTTCGTTTTCCATGAAATTCGTCACGTTCTCACTCATCAACCATAATGTTTATATGCTGTCAACACCGGTGCTGAGAGAAGCTTTAACACTAAAGAATTTGTTCACAACATTTATAACCCTGTACCTTCCTTAGGCTATGTGTACTCTATAGAACTATTAAGCTGGAAAGTTTTAACCTAATGGTTGAAACAAACTGGTTATCTGACGATACAACCGAGGCAGGTATAACCAGAAGACCATTCGAATTTCTTTCACCGATGATAATAGTGTACTGAGAAGAGATTAGTACACCGTCATATTACACTAATTACTCGAAGGTCCAGAAGTACGTAAGATGAGAATGTCTCACAATTCTGGCACATGTGAGTAAAGATGAGCTGACATTTAAGAGACCCGAATATTTCCCGACTATTAGAGATTGCCCTGAGGTTACACATCCACCCCACCATGAAGTCAAATTTCTGATTGATTTGGTGTCAGCAACTGCACCCGTTACGCGTACAATATACAGACTTGCACCTTTAGAACTACAAGAGTTCCCCATTGATAATGCTAAAAACGAACATATATTTCATAGCATTATCCCTCAAGAAAGACAAGCTTTTAGTTGCAATTGTTCTATTTACAAGTGATATTCGTTTAAATAATAAAAGGTGAAGACAAAAGACAGATTCGACGAATTGAAGATGCAAACGACCAAAAAGCTCAAAAGTACAAAATACAATCAAAGTGGTTCCAATTATTGATGAGAAACGTCTCAAAATTACAAGAGTACAAGACGCGAAACGCAAAGTACAAGATATTAAATTAGACGCAAGGACGTTCGAAAATCCGGAACCGGGACCAAAGTCAACTCTCAACGCTCGACGCAACGGACCTAAAATTACAAGTCAACTATGCACATGAATATAATATAATATATAATTAATTCTTAAAATTAATTTATATATTATATTATATAATATAAACGTCGGCAAACAACAAAACAAATGAGTGTGAGCTGATACCTACCTCCATGCGATCGCATGGAAATCAGGCATCAAAGCCATGAGATCGCATGGCCCTGAAATATTGGCCACATCTATAAATTTCACAGTTTTTGGTCGAATAAATATCATCCATCCATCTCTCTATCTATCAAACGTATATATATATATATATATATATATATATATATATATATATATATATATATATATATATATATATATATATATATATATATATTATATTTTAATTTTAATTTTAATTTTAATTTTAAATTCTAATAATAAGGGTATGTTAGCGAATGTTGTAAGGGTTTAAGTCGAAATTCTGTCCGTGTAATGCTACGCTATTTTTAATAATTGTAAGTTATATTCAACCTTTTTAATTTAATGTCTAGTAGCTAAGTTATTATTATGCTTATTTAAGACGAAGTAATCATGATGTTGGGCTAAAATATTAAGACGGGGTAATTGGGCTTTATACCATAATTGGGGTTTGGACAAAAGAACGACACTTGTGTAAATTAGACTATGGGCTATCACTGGGCTTTATATTTGGTTAATTAAATGATAGTTTGTTAATTTAATATAAAGATTTACAATTGGACGTACCTATAAATAACCATATACACTCGATCGGACACGATGGGCGGGATATTTATATGTACGAATAATCGTTCATTTAACCAGACACGGGAATGGATTAATAGTTAATAGACTTATTAAAACAAGGGTGAAATTATGTACAAGGACACTTGGCGTAATGGTTAACAAAGTATTAAAACCTTGGGTTACACGCAGTCGATATCCTGGTGTAATTATTAAATAAAGTATTAAAACCTTGTTACAGTTTAAGTCCCCAATTAGTTGGAATATTTGACTTCGGATATAAGGATAATTTGACGAGGACACTCGCACTTTATATTTATGACTGATGGACTGTTATGGACAAAAACCAGACGGACATATTGAATAATCCAGGACAAAGGACAATTAACCCATGGTAATAAACTAAAATCAACACGTCAAACATCATGATTACGGAAGTTTAAATAAGCATAATTTATATATTTTATATTTAATTGCACTTTTAATTATCGCACTTTAATTTATTGTCATTTATCGTACCTTTTAATTATCGCAATTTTATTTTATCGCACTTTCATTATCGTTATTTACTTTATGCTTTAAATTAAGTTATTTTTAATATTTTACATTAGGTTTTAACTGCGACTTAAGTTTAAAAATCGACAAACCGGTTATTAAACGGTAAAAACCCCTTTTTTATAATAATAATATTTCTTATATATTTTTGTATTTTTAAAATTATAGTTTTTAAAAATATAGCGTTAAGCTTGTATAAAAGATCCCTGTGGAACGAACCGGACTTACTAAAAACTACACTACTGTACGATTAGGTACACTGCCTATAAGTGTTGTAGCAAGGTTTAGGTATATCCATTCTATAAATAAATAAATATCTTGTGTAAAATTGTATCGTATTTAATAGTATATCCAGCAAAAAAATTAATAGTATTTTATACACCACCTCGCACACATCAAGTATTTTTAGCGCCGCTGCCGGAGACACTAAAACGCCAAAAGTGCAACGCTATAAAAATTTTTTTTATTAAGTTCTTTGTATAAACAAAAATATACGTTTTAAATATTAAAAATTCAAAAATATAAAAAGAAAAACAAAATAAAGTATATATTTTTAAGAATTGTTTAAAATACATAAATTATAAAGTACTTTTATTTTCTATTTTAGTTTTTAAAATTTAAGTTTTTATTTATTTTATATAAATAATTTATATAATTATAAAACAGAATTAGAAAACAGAAAAAAAAAAACATTCGGCCTGGTACTGTAGCAGCCCATATACTGGCCCGAAACCCTAGCTCATGCGACTGCATGAGCCCGAAGGCAAAAATTCATGCGATCGCATGAAACCATCTGACACGCCAGAGTTGACTTGTAACAGCAATAATTACGGAGTATATTATTATTATTATTATTTAATCAAAACCCTAATTAGGGTTAGTGTATTTAATTAATTAAGTTTTAGTTTTATATTTTTGTATTTTAAGTTTAATTAGTTTTATAAATATATAAAATTAATACTTTTATAAAATAAATAATATAAAAATAATATTTTTAATAAATTGTACTTTTTACAACTTTAAGTTTATTTTTATATTTTGTATCTTTTTATTCGTTTTAGCGTAATATTTATATTTTTCGCTCGTATTTAGTTTTAAGACATAGTTTTTGCCATAGTTATTTTTATTTCTAGATTTTTAGGCTTTGCCGTAAAATCCCTTAAGTGCTTTTTCTTTAGACTAAGATTTAGGTGCTTTAGAATTTTGCGACGTCGTTTTTATATTTTAGTACTTTTTAAGTTATTGCCATTTGGGATATAGTTTTTCTTTTAAGCTTTAATACCTTTAGACGCAACTTTTAATTCTTAGTTTTTAGTTCCTTTTTAAGTTTCGAAGCCCTACTTTCTTATTTTTATTTTTCTACGCCTATTATTTTTCAACCTTTTATTTTTCGACGTTTTTCGACGCGCTCTTTTTCTTTCTTATTTTTCGCCGCTCTAGTTTTTAGGACTTCGATTTTTTCTATTTCTTCTCTAAAATTTCTACGAAAAATTATTTTAAGTGGTTAAATTGATAGATATCCAAATTTTCTGCTTCGTAGTAATAGTTGGATTTGTTAGTGGCTGAGTTGTGAGCTTCCGATTAAAAGGGTTCTGGCTCCCTGCTACATCTTTTGGCTATTCGAAACGTGGGCAAAATCAGAAAAGTCTGTTAATTTGATAACTTAAATAATTTTTATCTTTTATAACTTATAGGATATTCAGTGAATGCACCGAGCAAAACGTTCACCACCTTTTGTACGTTCACCACCTGTAACTCGATCAAGACATCTAGCAAATATTATCGCCGTTGATTTTTCTTTAGAATCTTCATCCAGTCAACCAAGTACTCCAATTCAAATTTCCGATAATCCATTTTTTGAACTCGACCTCACAATTGAGAACCCGGAGGATATTCAGGGACAATTCAGAGATCCTGAACCACTAATGTTTCCTCCGGAACCACCAATTATTCAAACAGAGATTGTCGAGGAACAACCCATTAAATCAGAATCCTATAGTGATTCAGATTCAACAAATTCAATCATGGAAAATCTGAAACCTCTAAGTATGGAAGACCGAATGAGAGCTAAACGCACTGGCCAAGGTCACGCAATTACTCAACCTGACATAAATGCGCCAGATTATGAAATCAATGGACAAATTCTACACATTGTAATAAATCAATGCCAATTTAGTGGTGCGCTGACGGAAGATCCAAATGAACATCTTCGAACCTTTAATAGGATCTGTACACTATTTAAAATCCGAGAAGTGGAGGATGAACAGATATATCTCATGTTATTTCCCTGGACTTTAAAGGGAGAAGCCAAAGATTGGTTAGAATCGTTACCTGAAGGGGCGATTGATACATGGGATGTCTTAGTTGAAAAATTTCTTAAACAATTCTTTTCGGCATCTAAAGCCGTGAGACTTCAAGGAGAAATAGTTACGTTCACACAAAATCCAAATGAAACTCTATATGAGGCGTGGACAAGATTTGGAAAGTTGTTAAGAGGATGTCCGCAACATGGTTTAGACACTTGTCAAATAGTACAAATATTCTACCAAGGATGCGACATCACTACAAGGAAAGACATAGATATAGCAGCTGGTGGTTCCATTATGAAGAAAACCGCAACTGATGCTTAAAAAATTATTGATAACACTGCTTCCCACTCACATGAGTGGCACCAAGAAAAAGATATCGTTAGATCATCTAAAGCAGCCAGAGCTGATTCTAGCCATGACTTCGATTCCATTTCTGCAAAGATAGATGTTGTCGAGAGACGAATGGAAAAGATGACTAAAGATATTTACTCAATACGAATTAGTTATGAGTAGTGTGGAGGACCACATTTGAAAAAAGATTGTCTCAGTATTGAACTAACAATGGAACAAAGAGAGAATGTTTCATACATAAACCAAAGGCCTGGAAATAATTATCAGAATAATTATCAACCGCCAAGACCAATCTACAATCAAAATCAGAATTATAACCGAAATGTTCCATACAACAACCAACAAGGTCCAAGCAATCAACAAGTATCCAATAATACTTACAACCAGCAAAGACCTATTTTTCAAAACAAACCACCACAAACCGATGATAAAAAACCAAATTTAGAAGACATGATGTCAAAGCTAGTTGATTCTCAAAATCAGTTTTTCACATCTCAGAAACAAACCAATGAACAAAATGCTCAAGCATTTAGAAATCAACAAGCTTCTATTCAAAATCTGGAACAAGAAGTGAGCAACCTAGGAAGGTTGATAGATGAAAGAAAACTGGGAAGTTTACCTAGTGATACAAATGCTAACTCCCGGAATGAAACAGCTAAAGCCATTACCACAAGAAGTTGTATTACACTTAAACCACCTAAAATACCTGTAATTTCTGATGAAGTTATTCCTACTCCACAAGAACCACAGTCTGAGCAAGATAAGGAAAAAGAACCGGTAGTTAAAAAGGTTAATAAAGATAACACAGTTAAGGCTAAACCTTATGTTAAACCATATGAACCACCACTTCCTTACCCGAGTAAAATGAGAAAAGAGAGACTTGAAGCCGAGCAATCCAAATTCTTGGATATGTTTAAACAGATAAATGTCAATCTTCCTTTCATTGATGTGATTTCAGGAATGCCTAGATATGCTAAATTCTTGAAAGATCTGATCACAAATAGAAAGAAAATGGAAGAACTCTCGGCTGTTACTATGAATGCTAATTGTTCTGCAGTGCTTTTGAATAAGATACCCAAAAAATTATTAGATCCAGGAAGTTTCACGATTCCATGTTTTCTGGGTAGTCTTAGTTCAATAGAAGCATTGGCAGACTTAGGTGCTAGTATAAATCTAATGCCGTATTCACTATACGCTAAACTAGACCTTGGAGAATTGAAACCAACACGAATAAGCATACAACTAGCCGATCGATCAGTAAAATATCCTAGAGGGATAATGGAGAACATGCTAGTTAAAGTTGGTACTTTAGTATTTCCAGTAGATTTTGTTATTCTGGACATGGAAGAAGATTCTCGAGTTCCTCTCATATTAGGAAGACCATTCTTAAACACGGCTAAAGCAATAGTAGACGTGTTCGGTAAGAAACTGACCTTAAGTATAGAGGACGAGAGTGTTACCTTTTCAGTTGATAGAGCCATGCAACAACTGCAATCTGCAGATGATACATGTTATTATATTCAAACTATAGATTCACATGCAGAATTGTTAGAAGAATTTCCAGAATTACAAGGAACAGGAGAATGTTCTTTAGGAGAAGGAACTGAACCAATTGATGAAACTGAAATGTTAGCTACACTTATGGCTAATGGATATGAACCAACAACAGAAAAAATTCAAATGCTAAAAGAAGAAGACAGATATCGATATAAATCATCGATAGAAGAACCACCGACATTAGAGTTAAAGCCACTTCTAAACCATTTGGAATATGCTTATTTACATGATGAAACTGAATTACCTGTAATAATATCTTCTTCTCTTACTGAAAATGAAAAATCTTAACTCATTTCTGTGCTAAAAGCTCATAAACCAGCTACTGCATGGAAGATTCATGATATTAAAGGAATAAGTCCTTCGTATTGCACACATAAAATCCTTATGGAAGAATGTCATAAAATGTATGTGCAACGCCAACGAAGACTAAATCCGAATATGCTAGATGTTGTTAAGAAAGAAATTATTAAACTGCTTGATGTAGGTTTAATTTATCCAATCTCTGATAGTCCATGGGTAAGCCCAGTTCAATGCGTACCTAAGAAGGGTGGCATGACTGTCATCACAAATGAAAAAAATGAGCTTATTCCTACTAGTACTGTAACAGGATGGCGTATTTGTATTAATTATAGAAAATTAAATGACGCCACCAGAAAAGATCACTTTCCTTTACCCTTTATTGATCAAATGTTGGAAAGATTAGCCGGGAACAATTATTATTGTTTTCTTGACGGTTTCTCCGGATATTTTCAAATTCCAATCGCACCCGAGGACCAAGAGAAAACCACATTCACGTGCCCTTATGGTACTTTTGCTTACAAACGCATGCCATTTGGACTTTGCAACGCCCCTACAACCTTTCAAAGGTGCATGATGGCGATTTTTCACGACATGATAGAAGAATGCATGGAAGTTTTCACGGATGACTTTTTAGTCTTCGGTGATACATTTGAATCATTTCTAGTTAATCTTGAACGAATGCTTATTAGATGCGAACAATCAAATCTAGTACTTAATTGGGAGAAATGCCATTTCATGGTTAAAGAAGGCATCGTTCTTGGTCATAAAATTTCAAAGGAAGGAATTGAAGTGGATAGAGCTAAAGTAGATGTAATTGCTAAACTTTCACATCCCACCAATGTTAGAGGAGTTAGGAGTTTTCTAGGGCATGCCGGTTTTTACCGACGTTTCATAAAAGATTTTTCTAAAATTGCCACTCCTATGAATAAACTCCTAGAAAAGGATGCTCCATTCATCTTTTCAGATGAATGCATCAAATCTTTTAATATTCTTAAAGAAAAACTCACTAATGTGCCGATCATGATAACTCCAAATTGGAATCTACCGTTTGAACTAATGTGTGATGCAAGTGATTTTGCAATGGGAGCCGTTTTAGGACAAAGGATTAAAAAACGATTTCAACCTATTTATTATGCTAGTAAGACGTTACAAGGAGCACAAACGAATTATACAACTACTGAAAAAGAACTCCTTGCTATTGTCTTTGCTTTTGACAAATTTTGTTCATATCTCGTTCTAGCAAAAACGGTGGTCTATACCGACCATTCTGCTCTTAGATACCTATTTTCGAAATAAGATGCCAACCCACGATTAATCCGTTGGATCTTACTCTTACAAGATTTTGATATTGAAATCCGAGACAAAAAGGGAGCAGAAAATCTCGCAGCTGATCATCTTTCTCGTCTTGAAAATCCTGAATTAGAAGTTCTAAATGAATCGGCAATACAAGACAACTTTCCTGATGAATATCTATTGAAGATAGATTATAATGAAATTTCATGGTTTGCAGACTATGCAAACTATTTAGTATGTGAATTCCTTGAAAAAGGATTGTCGTACCAAAAACGAAAGAAATTCTTTAGTGATATAAAACACTATTTCTGGGAAGATCCACATTTGTTTAAAAGTTATCCCAATGGAATAATACGCCGATGTGTATTCGGAGATGAAGCTAGTAAAATCTTAAACCATTGTCACACAGGACCAACAGGAGGGCATTATGGGCCTCAGCTAACAGCAAAAAAAGTTTACGATGCTGGATTCTATTGGCCTACAATTTTCAAAGACGCACACCTTCTTTGCAAATCCTGTGATGCTTGTTAAAGGGCCGGAAAAATAAGTCAACGTGATGAAATGCCACAAAATGTCATTCAAGTATGTGAAGTATTTGACATTTGGGGTATTGAGTTTATGGGTCCATTTCCAAAATCTCATAATAATCTCTACATTCTCGTTGCTATTGATTATGTATCTAAATGGGCGGAAGCACAAGCTCTCCCAACTAACGATGCACGAGTTGTAGTAAACTTTTTAAAACGTCTTTTTGCTAGGTTCGAAACACCGAAAGCTTTAATAAGTGATCGGGGTACTCATTTTTGTAATAATCAACTTGAGAAAGTTTTCAAAAGATATGGAGTAACTCATAAAATCTCAACTGCTTATCATCCACAAACAAGTGGACAAGTTGAAAATACCAACCGAGCTTTAAAACGTATTCTAGAGAAAACCGTAGGATCAAATCCGAAGGAATGGTCCATGAAATTGGAGGATGCACTCTGGGCTTTTAGAACAGCCTACAAAACTCCAATTGGAACCACACCTTTTAGACTCGTTTGCGGAAAAGCATGTCATCTTCCAGTAGAAATTGAACACAAAGCATTTTGGGCTTTGAAGACATGTAATCTTGATTTACATGAAGCTGGACGTCTACGGTTAAGTCAATTAAACGAATTAGAAGAATTAAGACACGAAGCATATGAAAATTCGTTAATCTATAAGGAAAGAACGAAGAAATGGCATGATAAAAGAATCAGAAGTTCAAAAGAATTTAAAGAAGGAGACAGAGTTTTTCTTTTCAATTCACGATTCAAGCTATTTCTTGGAAAATTGAAATCAAGATGGTCTGGACCATTCATAGTCAAAAGAGTTTTCCCATACAGAATAGTAGAATTAATAAATTCAAATGGGATTGAATTTAAGGTTAATGGTCACAGAGTTAAGCATTACATAGATAGTCCGATGGAAATTGACAACGAAGTTAATGTAGCCACCCCGACAAATCGTCAAATGACGGCGTCATCTACGTATGGTCCCATTACATGGTCGTAAGTCTTTATAACAAAGTTTGACCGAAAAGTATGTCGCATTCATTTCATAAATAAGGGTGTTTCAAAGTTTACAAAAGTAGTTTCCATAACAAGTACATAACAATGTTTAAAGTTTGTATGAAATACGTGCGACACGATTAAAAGTAGTCAAAAAGACGCTCCACGTATGCAAGTATACTCGACATCCAATGCAAGTATCAAATAGTATGAGCGGAAGCATGTATCACCTAAGTTCAAGGACCTGAGAAAAACATAGAGAATCTGTCAACGAAAACGTTGGTGAAATCATAGGTTTAAATAAGTAAACGAGTAATAGTAAGTTGAACCACAAGATTTGCAACATCGATAAAGCCATAGTACATTCTAAAAGTTAATATTCACGAGCACCCAATTATCAAAGCTTAACGTTCCGTCCGTTGAATACCCCATCAATTAGTGCTAGAACAACACTGTTCCCGAAAATATATTTCATTCGTAAACGGTAGCGAACCGTTTGAATGAGGGTTTGTCAAACACATATGGCCATATAACATAAGTTCTCGCTTACACCATCTGATGTAACTAATGATAATCGAATTGAGGATTTGTGTTCAAACTCGTATGTAGAATGTTTGTTTTCCCTGTACTTGTGTTCACGTAGTTTAAAAGAACGTTTATGTTTTCTCATCCCAAAAGTAAGTTCAAAAAGAGTAAAAGTGGGACTATGATCTCACCTTGTATGCACGAACCAAAAAGTACTTCGACAAGTAACGTGTGCAAAGAACAATGCTAGTCTTGACCTAAACAAATAGGTTGTATCAATAACGATAGTCACGAAGGGTCAAAGATGTTCAATTAGTCCTATGGCTCGTTACGACTCGATTATGTAGCATGTGAATCAAATTGTCACGTTTCATGCAAGATACAAGTATAAAAGCATGTTAGAACGATTGCACAACCATTTGGTTAAGTTTGATTAAAAGTCAACTTGGTCGGGTCAAAGTCAACGAAAAAGTCAACATGTTCGGGTCGGGTCCCGAACTATTTTTCTGAGGTTTTTAATCATATATGAGCATGTTAGAACAAGTTTCATGTGAATCGGAGGTCTAGAACGTGCCAAACATTTTTCATAAAATGGACACCGGAGACAGAAGCTGGGCACGGCTTATGCCGCGCCGCGGCACCCTTCTGTCGCGCCGCGACAATAGGCGGGTGCTGGTGCCTGGTCTGTTTCACTTGTCCAACTTGATCCAAACTTCAAATAAGCATAAAACGCAAACCACAAACACTTAGGACTCGCACCTTATATCGTTGGAAAGCTCTTTTGACATAGAATGCAACTAAACACAATTTAACAATCAAAAACCTCATTTGTAACAACCGAGTCTTCCAACCAAGTGATCATTCAATGCCCACATTAATGCTTCAAACTCACCAATGCACATTTAATGATTTGGGCATTCAATGCATACATATGACATGCCATTTTGTAGGTAATTGAGCATACAATACAACTAACAACTTACTAACAACAATTCATGGCAATCAATGCATCAAATAATCACTTCAAGTTCTTCAAACCCTAACTCAATTCCACCAAAAATCACTAATCAAGTTCTTAGAGTTTTCTCATGCAACCTACACATCAAATTGAAGCTAGTAACACTAGGAACACATTTAATACATGCATTCATAACATTTAACAACTTTTAATCAACTAAATCACCAAATTAAACACACCCAAGTTCATATTCAAACTAGTTACTCTAAATAACGAAATCAAGCATATAAATCATATAATCATGTTAGACTTGAGCCATAGACACTAATTAACAACTTTATAACTCAAAAATCTCAAGAACACATAAAATTAGTGATTTTAGAAAGTTACCCAAATGCAAAGAAATCGGTATGAAATCGAAGAGGAGATCACGAGGAGTTCAAATATGTAATTTGTTTTGATCGAATCCTTCTTGAACGAATTTGGATGATGAATTGCTTTATGGAGAAATTAGAGAAAAGGTGGAAGTAATTTAGAAAAAGGAAAAATGAAAGGATAATTGTGGGGAGGTGGTTGACTAGTCAAATGGCTAGTCACCATTTTGGGGTTTTGGCAAAACATGTCCCTCAAGTTGTAATCGGGTGCGTTAATTTACCTAAACAAGATAAATTGAAACGCATATTAACGGAAGATGTTATATACATATAACGGAGTTTAAAATAGTATAACGGAGAAATAAACGGAAAAAGGCGGGATGTTACATTACCTACACCTTAAAAGAAATTTCGTCCCGAAATTTAAGTAGGCGTAGCAATCGTTGTTTCTTCCTCGGAGTCTGACGTTTCCGGAATCGGGAATAGATGAGGGTGTTTCTTTCGCATTTGATCTTCTCTTTCCCAAGTAAACTCGGGTCCCCTTTTTGCGTTCCAACGGACCTTAACAATCGGGATCCGGCTTTGTTTTAATTCCTTCTCGACGTAGTCCACAATTTCAACCGGTTCCTCCACAAAATGGAGTTTGTCATTAATAGTAAGTTCCTCGAGAGGAACGACGATATCGGGCTCGGCAAGACATTTCTTCAAGTTAGATACATGAAAAGTAGGATGGACGGAGCTTAGTTGAGGCGGAAGATCCAAACGATACGCAACGGTTCCAACACGTTCTAAGATTTCGAAAGGACCAACGTACCGCGGATTTAGTTTCCCACGTTTCCCAAAACGGATGACACCTTTCCAAGGTGCGACTTTTAACATGACGCGGTCACCGACTTGAAATTCGAGGTCTTTGCGTCTTTTGTCGGTATAGCATTTTTGACGACTCCGGGCCGTCCGAAGCCTATCTCGGATTTGAAGAATCTTCTCGGTGGTTTCGTGAATGAGATCGGGCCCGGAAATTTGCACGTCACCCACTTCGGCCCAACAAAGAGGAGAGCGACATTTTCGACCATATAACGCTTCAAAAGGTGCGGCCTTAATACTCGCGTGATAGCTATTATTGTAAGAGAATTCGGCGAGAGGTAAGTGATTGTCCCAAGCTTTTCCAAAATCAACAACGCAGGCTCGTAACATATCCTCTAAGGTTTGTATTGTACGTTCACTTTGCCCATCGGTTTGGGGATGATATGCGGTGCTCATGTCCAAACGCGTTCCCAGCGCTTCTTGTAACGTACGCCAAAATCTAGAAACGAAACGACCATCTCGGTCGGAGATAATCGATAAAGGTACACCGTGTCGGGCTACAATCTCCTTAATGTATAGTCGTGCAAGTTTCTCCATTTTGTCGGTCTCTTTCATGGCGAGAAAGTGCGCGGATTTGGTGAGGCGATCGACAATGACCCAAATAGTATCATAACCGCCTGACGTTTTTGGTAGTTTGGTGATAAAATCCATCGTGATCCTTTCCCACTTCCATTGCGGGATCTCGGGTTGTTGAAGTAACCCGGACGGTCTTTGGTGTTCGGCTTTGACTTTAGCGCAAGTCAAACATTTGGCAACGTAAGTAGCGACTTCCTTTTTGATGTTCGGCCACCAATATCGTTCTTTAAGGTCGTGGTACATCTTATTGGCGCCGGGATGAATCGAGTATCGCGATTTGTGGGCTTCGTCTAGGATGAGGTTTCGTAAATCGCCGTATCTAGGCACCCAAATTCTTCCGGCGTAATATCGAAGTCCGTTCTCCTTAACTTCGAATCGAGAGACGAGAATGTTTAAAAGTTCACGCCCGATGTGGTTGTCTTTAAGAGCCTTCTCTTGAGCTACCCGAATTTGGCTATTAAGGTTGGAGTGGATGGTGATGTTTAATGCTCGGACGCGAAGAGGTACCGTTCTTTCCTTTCGACTTAAGGCATCGGCCACTACATTTGCCTTCCCGGGGTGGTAACGAAGCTCACAATTGTAATCGTTTAAGGTTTCAATCCACCGTCGTTGTCTCATGTTTAGTTGCTTTTGATCGAAGATATGTTGGAGACTTTTGTGATCGGTAAAGATGGTACTTTTGGTACCAAGAAGATGATGTCTCCATAACTTAAGTGCAAAGATGACGGCACCGAGTTCAAGATCATGTGTCGTGTAGTTTCGTTCGTGGACTTTGAGTTGTCGAGAGGCATAAGCAATGACTTTCTTTCGTTGCATTAATACGCATCCATAACCTTTTTTCGAGGCATCACAATATACAACAAAATCATCATTGCCTTCGGGAAGTGACAAGATAGGAGCGGTGGTTAGCTTAGTTTTCAAGATTTGAAAAGCGGTTTCTTGTTCGGATGTCCAAACGAATTTTCGTTCCTTGTGAGTTAACGCGGTTAGAGGGCGAGCGATTAAGGAGAAATCCTTGATGAATTTACGATAGTATCCGGCGAGACCCAAGAATTGACGAATTTGAGTAGGAGTAGTAGGAGTCTCCCATTTACTAATGGCTTCGATTTTCGCGGGATCGACTTTAATGCCTTGATCACTTACAACATGACCGAGGAATTGAACTTCCTTCAACCAAAATTCACACTTGGAGAACTTGGCATAGAGTTGTTCTTTTCTCAAGAGTTCAAGCATGAGTCGGAGATGTTCTTTGTGTTCCTCTTCGTTTTTAGAATAGATCAAAATATCATCGATGAACACGATAACGAATTTGTCGAGGTAAGGTTTGCACACGCGGTTCATGAGATCCATGAACACCGCCGGTGCGTTAGTGAGAACGAAAGGCATGACAAGGAATTCATAGCTACCATAACGAGTCCGGAAAGCGGTTTTGGAGACATCTTCCCCCTTAACCCTTAGTTGATGATAACCCGAACGGAGATCGATTTTTGAGTATACACGAGAACCTTGTAGTTGATCAAAAAGGTCATCGATGCGAGGAAGAGGATATCGGTTCTTAACCGTCAATTTGTTTAGTTCACGATAATCAATGCACATTCGTAGGGATCCGTCTTTCTTCTTGACGAATAAAATCGGAGCGCCCCATGGTGAATGGCTAGGTTGAATGAAACCACGGTCAAGTAACTCTTGGATTTGACTTTGTAATTCTTGTAATTCGGATGGAGTGAGTCTATACGGTGCACGCGCTATGGGTGCGGCTCCTGGAATAAGATCGATTTGAAATTCAACCGGTCGATGAGGTGGAAGACCCGGTAGTTCGTCGGGAAACACATCGGAAAAGTCACTAACAATCGGCACATCATCGATGCGTTTCTCGTCGGCCTCGACTCTCTTAACGTGGGAAAGAATCGCGAAACAACCCTTGCGAAGTAGCTTTCGAACTTTAAGGCACGAAACGAGATTGAGCCCGGTGCAATTTTTGTCGCCATAGACAATCAATGGTTCACCATTCTCGATAGGAATTCGGATTGCGTGAAGATCGCAAAGAATGTGAGATTTATTTTTGACCATCCAATTCATACCGATTATTACATCAAAACTCCCTAATTCCATGGGTATCAAGTCAATTTCAAATTCCTTACCCAAAATGTTTAAAGTACACCCCCGGTAATATGTGTCGGCACTTAAGAGTTTTCCATCGGCCACTTCGATAGAATAAGTAGTATCTAAAGGGTGTGGTGGAGTGCAAAGAGTAGGAGTCAAAGTCTTAGACACAAAACATTTATCGGCACCCGAATCGAATAAGCAAGTAACATAAGTGTTGTTGAGAAGAAACGTACCCGTGACTAGTTCGTTGTCATCTCGGGCTTTCTCGGTGTTAATGTTAAAGGCTCGGCCTCGGTTGTTGGGGTTGGCTTTCTTCTTCGGACATTCGTTCTTATAATGGCCCGTTTGGCCACATTCGTAACAAGTGACCGTTTTTGGAGGATTGGGCCCCTTTCGAGCGACGGGGGCGGTGCTTGTGCAATTGTTGGCCCTATGACCAACTCCTTGGCAACGGTGACAAATTAGCTTGTTACATTCGCCGTAATGATGTTTGTGGCACTTGTTGCACAAAGGTAAGTTTCCGACATAACCCTTCTTGCCGTCGTTGTTGAAGGGCTTTTTGGTGAAGGTGTTGTTGTTGTAGTTAGTTGATGGAGTGGCTTCCCATTTCCTTTTGTTGCCACCCGACTTGTCCTCGGCCTTAGGAGCCGGTACTACGATTTCGTCAACCGTTTCAATTAATTGGCGAGCCATGTTCATAGCGGCTTGATGAGTAGTGGGTTTGGATGACATCACCCCTTGTTTGATGCTTTTTGGAAGACCGAGCATGTAGAGCTCAATCCTTTGAGGTTTGGGGTTAACAAGATTAGGACACATCAAGGATAGTTCAGCGAAGCGTTGATTATAAGCCTTAAGATCGTTTCCGACCGCTTTCAAAGCTCTTAGTTCTTCCTCGAGCTTTCGGGTTTCTTCGCGCGGAAAGTATTCGACAATCATCTTTTCCTTCAAATCGGCCCAAGAGAGGGCATGAGCTTCATCGGTACCCACCGATTGAACATAGGTGTTCCACCAAGTGAGAGCAACACCGGAGAACGTGTGGGTGGAGTATTTGACCTTGTCTTGATCACGACAACCGCTTATGCTAAAGACGGCCTCGGTTTGTTCAAACCAACGAGTAAGCACAACCGGTCCACCGGTTCCATCATAAGTGTGAGGTTTGCACCCCATGAAAGCTTTGTAGGAGCATCCCTCGTTTGAGTTACCGGCCCCATTGTTGTTGTTGTTGTTGTGGTTGTTGTTATTGTTATTGTTGTTGGAAGAGTGACCGGCCATGGCCGCATCTACGGCGGTAGCTATCATCCGTTCGAGAGCTTGTTCGGGAGTTTCATTGCGGCGTACACGACGAGGAGCCATTGTTCCTTCAAAACAAAAGAATACCGTTGGTTAGTATTCTAAATAATACTAACCGTGATATGGGATAAAGATAGAGAGAAAATTATCCTTGACTCGCCTTAGATTCTTTATGGCATAATGTCGGTATGTTCATATGAGTCACCGTAATATAATTTCCGGGAATTATATTACCCTAATTCATATGTGCATTCGACATTACATCATATAGTCAAGGTGGCGTGTCAATTAAATTATACAACGCAAGATTTAGATAGAATAAGAGTAGATATGAGTAAGAGAGTTCGAGTATAAATGCACAAATAGTCAAGTAATTCCTACGTCAAGTCTATATGCCGGTTGTAGTCTAGACTCACCAATGTACCCTAAGACTCGGGGTTGACACCAATGAACTCTAAATCCCTACAACCAAAGCTCTGATACCACTTGTAGCGACCCCGACAAATCGTCAAATGACGGCGTCATCTACGTATGGTCCCATTACATGGTCGTAAGTCTTTATAACAAAGTTTGACCGAAAAGTATGTCGCATTCATTTCATAAATAAGGGTGTTTCAAAGTTTACAAAAGTAGTTTCCATAACAAGTACATAACAATGTTTAAAGTTTGTATGAAACACGTGCGACACGATTAAAAGTAGTCAAAAAGACGCTCCACGTATGCAAGTATACTCGACATCCAATGCAAGTATCAAATAGTATGAGCGGAAGCATGTATCACCTAAGTTCAAGGACCTGAGAAAAACATAGAGAATCTGTCAACGAAAACGTTGGTGAAATCATAGGTTTAAATAAGTAAACGAGTAATAGTAAGTTGAACCACAAGATTTGCAACATCGATAAAGCCATAGTACATTCTAAAAGTTAATATTCACGAGCACCCAATTATCAAAGCTTAACGTTCCGTCCGTTGAATACCCCATCAATTAGTGCTAGAACAACACTGTTCCCGAAAATATATTTCATTCGTAAACGGTAGCGAACCGTTTGAATGAGGGTTTGTCAAACCCATATGGCCATATAACATAAGTTCTCGCTTACACCATCTGATGTAACTAATGATAATTGAATTGAGGATTTGTGTTCAAACTCGTATGTAGAATGTTTGTTTTCCCTGTACTTGTGTTCACGTAGTTTAAAAGAACGTTTATGTTTTCTCATCCCAAAAGTAAGTTCAAAAAGAGTAAAAGTGGGACTATGATCTCACCTTGTATGCACGAACCAAAAAGTACTTCGACAAGTAACGTGTGCAAAGAACAATGCTAGTCTTGACCTAAACAAATAGGTTGTATCAATAACGATAGTCACGAAGGGTCAAAGATGTTCAATTAGTCCTATGGCTCGTTACGACTCGATTATGTAGCATGTGAATCAAATTGTCACGTTTCATGCAAGATACAAGTATAAAAGCATGTTAGAACGATTGCACAACCATTTGGTTAAGTTTGATTAAAAGTCAACTTGGTCGGGTCAAAGTCAACGAAAAAGTCAACATGTTCGGGTCGGGTCCCGAACTATTTTTCTGAGGTTTTTAATCATATATGAGCATGTTAGAACAAGTTTCATGTGAATCGGAGGTCTAGAACGTGCCAAACATTTTTCATAAAATGGACACCGGAGACAGAAGCTGGGCACGGCTTATGCCGCGCCGCGGCACCCTTCTGTCGCGCCGCGACAATAGGCGGGTGCTGGTGCCTGGTCTGTTTCATTTGTCCAACTTGATCCAAACTTCAAATAAGCATAAAACGCAAACCACAAACACTTAGGACTCGCACCTTATATCGTTGGAAAGCTCTTTTGACATAGAATGCAACTAAACACAATTTAACAATCAAAAACCTCATTTGTAACAACCGAGTCTTCCAACCAAGTGATCATTCAATGCCCACATTAATGCTTCAAACTCACCAATGCACATTTAATGATTTGGGCATTCAATGCATACATATGACATGCCATTTTGTAGGTAATTGAGCATACAATACAACTAACAACTTACTAACAACAATTCATGGCAATCAATGCATCAAATAATCACTTCAAGTTCTTCAAACCCTAACTCAATTCCACCAAAAATCACTAATCAAGTTCTTAGAGTTTTCTCATGCAACCTACACATCAAATTGAAGCTAGTAACACTAGGAACACATTTAATACATGCATTCATAACATTTAACAACTTTTAATCAACCAAATCACCAAATTAAACACACCCAAGTTCATATTCAAACTAGTTACTCTAAATAACGAAATCAAGCATATAAATCATATAATCATGTTAGACTTGAGCCATAGACACTAATTAACAACTTTATAACTCAAAAATCTCAAGAACACATAAAATTAGTGATTTTAGAAAGTTACCCAAATGCAAAGAAATCGGTATGAAATCGAAGAGGAGATCACGAGGAGTTCAAATATGTAATTTGTTTTGATCGAATCCTTCTTGAACGAATTTGGATGATGAATTGCTTTATGGAGAAATTAGAGAAAAGGTGGAAGTAATTTAGAAAAAGGAAAAATGAAAGGATAATTGTGGGGAGGTGGTTGACTAGTCAAATGGCTAGTCACCATTTTGGGGTTTTGGCAAAACAAGTCCCTCAAGTTGTAATCGGGTGCGTTAATTTACCTAAACAAGATAAATTGAAACGCGTATTAACGGAAGATGTTATATACATATAACGGAGTTTAAAATAGTATAACGGAGAAATAAACGGAAAAAGGCGGGATGTTACAGTTAATCATAATTTCAACACCACAGCTAACTAAGTGTGAGGAGAATCAAGTCTTTTAAGGATAATATGTATTTCTGTTAGAGTTAGATATTCTATTTTCGTGTAGTTTCCGAAAATGGAATCCGAATGGTCTTTCCCTAGCAGACCCTAAAGAACTAGTCTTCTCCCCCCATTCTGAATTTTTATTTTTTTTAGGTTTTACAAGATGAAGACTTCCTGTGAACTAAACCATGGTCTAATGCTACACGCTTTGATCACTAAACGTAATAATGACACCCTTCCAAGTGAATTGGTATCATTAATCAGAGGCAAATTGGACGGAGTAAGAAAAGAATCCAAGAACGAAAATAATAAGTTACATTTTGGTAAAGGAAAATCAAAATCCGCAGCGAAAAGAAGAGCACGACACCTTGAAAGATGTCACAAATGCGGAAAATGGTCACACGAAGGAAAATGCTCGACGAATCAGACATATTCCAATACCGAGTTCGTTACTTTATGCAGAGATGGACCGTTCATATGTTTAGAAGAAAAAACATTGAATGCTCGAGGTTACGCCTATGTAGCTATGGAAAACAAATTAGTCCGACTATCTTATGAGTGGGCTAAAAAAGGTCACTGAGAATTCTATTTCACAGATAAGTATGTACAGTTTTTATTTTTATTATTTTTAACCTTTTGATAATAAACGCTAAATCGTTCGCTATAAAGTACTAAATTGGTATTCAATAAAATTAGGCATGCGTAACCGAAATTATTGATATCATACAAAAATTTATTACATCACTGCGAAATTTACCGTTTATTCTTAAGGTATAAATATCTTTAATCAATCAACCCAAAATATTTCAAAAATTCGTCAGGAGTAAAACTAGGTAATATAGCCGAAATTACTTTACCGAAAAGAGGGGCGTATATTTTTGATAATATTTGATTGATTAAAGTGGGATAAAAGATCAAAAAGATTTTTAATTTTTATTTTTACTTTATTTTTAAAATTAATATATAAATATTAAATTAATATTGTAAACTTCTTTTTAAAATCAATATTTTTAAATTTGTAAATATTTAAAAAATTAATATTTTTAATATAAGTTTGTATGTATAAAAATAAAAATATAATATAAGTTTGGTGTGAATTTTTAATTTTTAATAAAATAAATTTTTAATTTTATGCATTTTAAATTGAAGTTTGGTGTGAATTTAAAAAAAAAAAATTTACTTTATTTCGCTAAGTTAAAATTTTGATTTTTAAAATTCATCGTGAGTTGAAAACTAGGTCATTGAACCGAAATTGCTCTACCCAAGGGAGGGACGAGAATTTTTATTATCATTATTTTTATTCTTATTGAATTAAAGTAAGCCAAAAACATTAAAAAAAAACTCAAAAATCTTTACTTTTAAAGCCGCGCTTTAAATTGACAAATTTTAAAATTTTGTCGAGGGACGGACTAGGACAACGATCCGAAACGCCCTCATCCTAAAAAGAAACAAATTTTTAAAATTTTATTAATTTATGTTTTAAAAGTTATAAGGTTTTTATATTAAAAAAAAATGCACTGTACCCGGACCCCATGCGATTGCATGGGGTTTGCACTACAACCTCATGCGATCGCATGAGGCTGGAAATCAGGCCAGATACAAGAGCTCAAGCGAGCTGTTCTCTGCACCACTCCACACACACACATACGCGAAAATACCCCAAACCCTCTCAAATTTCATCATTTTTTCACCAAATTTCACCAAATTTCTCGCTACAATCCGCTCTAAACATTCACACATTATTTTTTGATACTTTTATTGTAATGTTTAATATTTTTATTTGGTGTACTAATATTTCATATTTGATTTGAAAGTGGGATTTTAAGTCCCATTTCAAATTACCATGCATGCTATTATTTCTATGTATGTCAATTGTACACAATAGGGTAAAACAGCGCATTTTCAAAAACTGACATTAAGTTGAGCAAAAGCTACTAATTTTGACGATAAAACGAAAAACAAATGTGATGTAACAACAAGACGGAATGAACAAATGATGTGCACCATTTATCATTCAACAAACAAACGCCAATATGTTTGGAAACTTTGGTAAAATTTAATCATTTTTCTACGCGAATCACCCTCAATAATTTAAATTGTTACTGATTTCTTGCAAATGAGGGCATTGCAAGATCTTAAGTGTGGGAAGAGGTGAAATTCTTTCGGATTTTTAAAAATTTTTAATTTAAACACTTGGTTACCATTAAAAAAATACTAGTAACGCAGTAGTTGTATTAGAATCTAGTGTTCTCTGATAATAAAGAACAGCCCTAGTCTTATATACTGACTACCCAATTCTAGTAAAATTTTCAAAATTTTCAATTAAATGAACTCAAAATCATGGTTATACATATTTATGAACGATAAAACTAGGTGTTAACACCGAAATTATTGTTACCTCGGAAAGGACATAAATTGAGAAACAAACCAAAATGTTAGAATTCATTTAAAATGGAATAGAGGACAATAAAAAGGAAAATAAAATTCAAGTGTGGGAAAAATTTACCAAGTTATTTAAAAACATATATCACATATTTTTGTACAAATAATTGAAGATACTTTTGTTTTGGACAATTTTATCAGTTTTACCCAATTTTTTGTAATATATTTGAAAGAAAGATGGAGCTACACGATGAATCAATTCAATCATTAAAAGGAAGTAAAGTCTTCCGAAAAAGACACGCACTTCTTGATTTAGGTCAGGAAGTTGTCGTCCAGACCAGTTGTAGAGTCTACGAAAAACCTTGAAAAGTTTTCTCAAAAATCAGCTGGAAATCCACGGACCTCATCATCAAACAGGGTCGCCAAGTGGTCAGACTTATCCTAACCATGAGAGGGTCTGTCTCGTAAAATGGGGAGGGCGCCATGCAAATTAGCTTGATAAGACTAATGAATCAGACCCCCAGAAAGGATAATCTCCTTAAAGATTAAAAATCAGCTTTTAAGACTGATATTACTCGATCCTTGAGATTGACCTTAAAGATTGAGAATTACAAATGTGACAACCCGGAAATTTCCAACCAAATTTAAACTTTAATCTTTATATGTTTCCGACCCGATAAGCAATATTTGTTAAGTTAAAATTCAAAAATTTTAAACTATGTTCATACATTCATTCAACCTCAACCAAGTTCCAACGATTCACGAACCATTAAACGAATATGATTATATATGTATATGTGTATATATATTATAACTTGAAACGTAAACAAAATATTAGATTAAATACTTTATATGATTGTATCTGTTTCAAAATGTTTATCAATGGAATTAGAAGATAAGATCAAATGATTGAATTATCAGATATATTGAATTATGATTACAAGTCTCTGTTGAAAGGCCCACGTTGATTTGAGAAATCTTTCCATTTTAACAATATTAGGAAAATGGTAAAGTGATTTATAAATAAGAACAAATTGTCAATCATTGAGAACTAGACAAAGGATAGTGGAAGATTTAATCTCATAAAGACTCAATTGATCTATTTAGTTTCAAACGTACAAAAACGTTTTCAGGTTAAAAAGAACTTTATTATTAAAACGTATATAACTTTTATAAATATCTAGAACCACTTTTGACAACTCATTACTTAACTAGTATGATAAAGATAACGATATTTATATTTTATTTTATATATATAACGATTTAAATTAATATTATATATATTTATACGCGTATTATACGTACATAGTTTTATACTTTTACTATACTTAAACTTTACCTTTACTTTATTTTTACTTTACTTTAACTTTAATAATTCACTTTAATAATTCATACTTTAATAATTCACTTTAATAATTCATACTTTAATAATTCACTTTAATATTTCGTACTTTAATAATTCACTTTAATAATTCATACTTTAATAATTCACTTTAATAATTCAAAAATCTATTATAAATAGAATTCAATAGGTTTCATTATTTCATAGAAACTTGAAAATATTTTTCTCTAAACTCTCTCAATCAATTTACATATATATATTTACTCCGTATTATTTCAAGATATTATTAATATACATAAAATATTACGACGGAGTGCTGTCCGAGTGATTTCGAAATTGTTTTTCGAGTGGGATAGGATTAAGGAAATTATGGATTATAGCTATGGAGGTGATTGAGTATGGTTCATGGGTATGCTCGTGAGGTCAATATAGTGTTTATCATTTCCGTTGCGTCTACGTACCTTTCCTGCAATATTGAATCTCAATATTGATACGTGAGTACTCATAATTTAACTTTTACATACTAATAGTGTATCCCTGACTAGTGCTCGAGTATTTAGGATTATGCATGCTTGTACTTTTGATATTGCCCTTAGACAGGTTAGGTTGAATGTTGAATTAGTTACACTTGCGGTTGAGATAAGGTATAAGATATGCATGTCCTTGGAAAGCTAGCGAAAAATTAAGAACTTTTCCTTTAGATATCGAATGGTTTCGATGAACGGATTAGAAGTTATAATCAATTGAATTTTCGATATTTTTATTAAAAATGATTATTATTATCGTCGTTTTTATCATCGTTCTAGTTTTATCTTATTATTATCATTATTATTATCTTTATCAATAAAAGGGATTTATCATTAAAAATTGTTATTTTTTTTATTATTACTATCGTTATTATCGTTAAAGTTATAATTAGTATTATTATTTTTATTATTATTGGTATTATTATTATTATTATTATTATCATTATTAATATATATATCATTATTTAAAAATGGTTATTGTTATTGTTATTATTATTATTACTATATTATCATTAAGATAATTATTAGTATTATCGTTAATAATGTTATAGTAACTATCATTATTAATATTAGTGTAATTAAAACAAATATTTGTAACACCTAATTATTTTGATTACTATTATTATCATTATTATGAACACGATATAAAAGACGATTAAAAGCTATTAAACGAAACGATTAGGAAATAATGGGTAAGAGTATCATGATGAAATTAAAATATTATAAGATATTGATTTAGATAAAATTATCGTTCTTATTATTTTTATCATTACTATTATTATTAAAAGTATCGTTAGTATTAAAACTATCATTTTAACAAAAATTATCATTTTAATAGAAATGTCATTGTTACTATAAAATATCATTATTATTATTATTTTAAATAGAATTATTATTTTAAAGATAATATTAAAAATTATCGTAAATATTAAAGTTATCATAATTAGAATTATCGTTTTATCTAATGTCATCTTAGTAATTATAAATATTGATATTTTTATAATAATAATTATTATTACAAAATAATACAACTTTTACTTACTATCATTATAGATATTATTTTATCAAATAAATATGTGATACAAACATATTTTACTACGTGTAATAACTTACTTTAATAATACCTATCATATTATCTTTATGATATTAAATGAACCCTATAAATTTTATTACTTAATATATATAAAAGTATATTTTATTATATAAATTTAATATAAAATTTTATTTATTAATAAATAAATTTTATTATTTACTCCAATAAATCTTTTAAAAATATTTAAAAATATAAAACAACGATATTTAAACTATATATTAATCATGTATAGATTTTTGGAAATTATTTTGAGTCAAATTTACTTTTGTTGACTTTTGCATATTAGTCTCGAGCATTAGGATTGTGGTACACTATGACTTGATTTAATTTGTTAGACAAATATTGACCAATACATAAATATATATAATTAATTTAGGTTCGTGAATCCGATGCCAACCTTGCACTTGTTCAATGACGTTATATGTATTTTTACTACGAAACACAGTATGGTGAGTTTCATTTGCCTTTTTACCCTTTATATTTTTGGGCTGAGAATACATGCGCAATTTTTATAAATGTTTTACGAAATAGACACAAGTAATCGAAACTACATTATATGGTTGAATTATCGAAGTCGAATATGCCCCTTTTTATTAAGTCTGGTAATCTAAGAATTAGGGAACAGACACCCTAATTGACGCGAATCCTAAAGATAGATCTATTGGGCCTAACAAACCCCATCCAAAGTACCGGATGCTTTAGTACTTCGAAATTTATATCATGTCCGAAGGAGGATCCCGGAATGATAGGGGATATTCTTATATGTATCTAGTTAATGTCGGTTACCAGGTGTTCACCATATGAATGATTATTTTTGTCTCTATGCATGGGACGTATATTTATGAGAACTGAAAATGAAATTCTTGTGGTCTATTAAAATGATGGAAATAAATGATTATGATAAACTAATGAACTCACCAACCTTTTGGTTGACACTTTAAAGCATGTTTATTCTCAGGTGTTAAAGAAATCTTCCGCTATGCATTTGCTCATTTTAAAGATATTACTTGGAGTCTTTCATAGCATATTTAGAAGAACATTGCATTCGAGTCATTGAGTTCATCAAAGATTATTATTAAATCAATTTATAGTTGGATAGTGGATATTATGAAATGGTATGCATGCCTGTCAATTTTCGATGTAAAGAAAGATTGTCTTTTAAAAACGAATGCAATGTTTGTAAAATGTATCATATAGAGGTCAAATACCTCGCAATGTAATCAACTATTGTGAATCATTTATAATGTATATGAACGGGTCCTTTCAGTTGGAATCAGAGCGGTGGTCTTAGCGAACCAGGTCTGCATTAGTGTGTCTAACTGATAAGTCGATAAGATGCATTAGTGAGTCTGGACTTCGACCGTGTCTGCATGTCAAAAGTTTTGCTTATCATTTTGTGTCGAAAATTAATTACTTATCATCCTCAGGAAATTACCTGCTTATCATTTTTAGTCTAGGACACGTCTTGCTGCATTGATTGCATGAATAGTGTATAGACAAAAATTCATATCTTAGCATATCTGCTAAATCATATCTTATCGTATCTGTTACTTTAAACTTTGCCTGACATATCCCACAAAGTCCTCCGTAATCTACGAAATCTTTTGATCTATATATATATATATATATATATATATATATATATATATATATATATATATATATATATATATTCCATGTAATTAGAATACCATCCGTAAGCCAAAATCATTTCATAAAAAAAAAAAATTCTTTATCCAATCGTACGAAATGGAATTCGTCATCAGTTCAAGTCACTCAGATTCCGAAATGGAATCCCATTCAAGCTCCGAAAGCAGTGTGACCGGAATAGATCAACCAATCAGTCATCACCTATTCTGGATGAATTGGGGATGGGTTCGTAGCCTCCTCAATCATTGGAGACAAGAAGAAGGTGATCCCTTCCATTCACCACATTGCCCTCTTGACGAAGAACCTGAATCACTTACCGGCGAACCTGTCCGAAACACCATGTTCTCGCTCATTTCCAGAGTATCTCGTCACGATTATATATTACATCAAATTTTAGATTTTATTTATCCGCTCGTCCGAACCGACAATCACCCCGGTGTAATAGAAGAAGTCAACGAGCTTCGCGCTCGGGTAGTGGCTTTGGAGAATATGGTGCAGAGATTACAAACACCAGCAGCAGCATCAGCAGCATAACCAGTACCACCATCATCAACGCCAACAGTACCATTACCACCTCCAACCACAACCGCGTCGTAAACCTCAACTTCACAATCTGTCCCACGAGCATCAACGTCATACGCACCATAGATACCAAGGAGTACCAACAACATTAACTGACGAAGTATTAATTCATAACTTCATTGGAGAAACATTCTGCGGCGATTATGTAATCTCTAAAGTCTTAGAGATTATCTAATCTAGCCCTAACCATAAATCAGTTAAGCGAACCAAAAATGATAGAAGGAAGAGTAGAAACCCTGACAAAAATGGTGTGTGATTAACAAGCTAAACTTGCTTTACCAACAGCATCAGCAGTACCGTCAGAGTTACCAGCATCGTCAGTACAGTCAACATCCGAATCAACAACACCGATAACATTACAAACTCCGTCAGTTCAAGAATCATTGTGGACATCATTACGAATCAATAACGTGTATATTGTATCAACGAGTTATGAAGAATTAACTCATTCCCTCTGAAGAAATTATATGTATATTATATATATATATATATATATATATATATATATATATATATATATATATATATATATATATATATATATATATATTGAAATAAATCTTTCCGTGCTAAACTATTGTGTGTGAATCTTAACTACTCGGTTAATTCATATTACAAATATGCAATAATGTACGTCCTTCGGTCGCAACTTAACCAGCGTTAACTACAATCTCTGTCGCAATTCAACAAATTCCAATTCATAATAAATCAAGTATATATTTGATTTTACACTTTCATCATCGATGTACCCGAAACTTTTCAGATAACATTATTCGTACTTTGCGAAATTCACAAGAATTCCATGAACCGAACATCATACATCAATAAATAACGAAGTATTGATTCATAATTTCAATATCATTAAAGAAATACTGCGTAAAAGTTATGTACTTTTTAAAGCCTTTAGGGATTATTAAATTCTAGTTTCAACCGTAAATCAAATGAGTTTAATTTAACATTAACTCATTAAATCTATGTTATATCTGAAGAAAATATACATATATATATATTTTCATAAAGACTGTAATAAAATTCTTTTGTACAAAATATTAATTGTGAAAATTTTTTTAACGGGTAGGTAATACCCGAGAGATATATAAATTCACAAATAATATATTACATTCTTCGAATCTGATTCAGCAAATTATCCATTATACTCCCTACTTTCACAACAATATACATTCTTTTATAGAAATCAAAACAACCATACTCATTCAAAATTTAATTACATATTCTGATTTTGAAATCTCAAAATTCAACTCGAGATATGACCAAAATCATCACTCTTAGATCCTTACATCTTTCACAAGCTATATTTTGACTTCAAAACTATGTTAGAACATCAAATGTATGTTAACGATTACAATCTGTGTTCAAACCCTTCGAAAATTTCTGAAGACACTTCGAATGATGAGCAATCGAGATGATGATCCAACCACATGTAACCCACAGTTATGTACCCGAAAAACTCTTGAAACCAAAGTAAAAGTTTAAACAACGTATCCGCGTCAGATTCTTTGACATTTATTAGCAAAAATAACTTTGCGACTCCTATTCAAAGTAGCCAGTTTTGTCACAGCTCCAGCAAGTCAACTTCAACTTTTCAGTCAGACTAACCTTATTATAACCTTGAGATATACACCATCGTTACCAGGGAACCTTTTACATTCCACCACAATATTAGCAGATGTACCAACAACTTCATTACCCTTTGACTTTAGCCTCTCCAAAAAGTCATTATAATTATTTATTGAAACCCCATCATTTACTCATTCGCATCTTGTAATGAGAATTGCCATACGAATCATTGGGAATTAGCAATCAGTATTTTGAAATCTCACAGCATGTCTACGCCAACAGTTATATGTGTATATATAACGTCTATCTTCTGGACTTAATTTGAATGTGAAGTTTCTGAAAAACACTCCGAACTAAGAATTGGTTCTCCGAAAATGGAAAAAATGCTGATGAAGCAACAAAAACTAAAAACGACTTTAAACGGTAAAAGCTGAATGATAATGATGAAGTGTGCTGGCAAAGCGCAGAAAAAGAGAAGTTTTGGAACTGGAAAACGGATTGAGCAAAGTAGGAAGGAGGCTTTGGACAAATTACAAAGACTGAACCTGACTTCAAAGGATCCAAATGATTCAGTACCTGCTGAAGTCATTAACGAATACCTTGCTCCTGACTCTAAACCCCTGTGGACAATATTCTTCATCATCCTCTGATATTAGAAATTCTAAAATATCATCATATCTTTCATTATAAATATCCTCCATATTTCTGAAGATATTTTCTTAATTTTTCTTATTTGAAATCATTTACCTCTTCGCACTATCTGTATTACATCATAAAAGAAACTATTTTAGTTTCTAAATTCTGAAACATTCAAGTTTAAAATAGGAATATTTTGAAGTAGTGTTGGGAACTGAAGCATGAATTAGTATAATATAATGACACTTGATCAACGTGATTATATTACAGTAAGTCATGCTAAGTTTCTAAATGGAACGTGATGATTCACAGATCATAATATGATCATGTGCCATGTTATACGACTCTTGTATTCTATTTAACCTCTAAAATATCAAGAAAATATTTCTTGATGATTCGGCCTTTTCCAAGGTATTCTAGTAATTTGACAAGTCAAGATCGTGCCATCATAATTTCCTTCCTAGAAAATTAACAATGTTCATTCTGAAATTCATATCTGTGAATTCTGGACCATTACAAGCGGTGCTTAATCGCAAGAAGAAGAAACAAAAGGACAAAATTCCGAAATAGAAATTGGGGTATAAATTGCAGCAAATAAAAGAGAGCATTAACTGTGAATGATAATGATTATAGAAGACAGAAGCAGAGACTTTGAAATATAAGGGAACATATAAAGCCCAACGATAAACCAGAAATTATAAACCATATATATCGATGCATATAGCAATATAAAGACACGAGAGAACTAGAAACACTATAAACCCAAGAGTATAGTAGAAGTAAATAGATTCTTCCGGCGGTAGATGAAAAAGAAGAATGACCGATATAGAAGTTAGAAGTATATTGAGAATCAGAAATGGATGGAGCCTATTGATGAATACTTTAAAATATGAGTTGAGGGGAAAAGAATAGAAGGTGATGAAACATGACTAGGAACTTAGAAATTAACAGATTTAACTCACACAATGGTGGAATAAGTGAATCAAACCCTCTAGTGAATAGGTTAAGTTTTTTTTTTGATTAATTTTGTCAAACCACAACTAAATCAAGTGTGATTAGATCAACACCTAGAGCTATTATTCACCACCTGGGTGATTTGGACTGATAGAAAATCGGAGGAGCTCATTAGATCTGAATGTGTGTAACAAATGAGAGGCTTAACCTAAAATGAAGAACATAAGACTTTATATACCCCTGATGTTGACTCACCCATACAATTCATTCATTACACGTACGTGTTGGCTTCATCAGCCGTACGGGTGATCACTCACTCGTGTCTTCTCATTTAGGTTGTAATTGTGACTTAGCTCAGCATCAACCGTGCGTATGAGCCTGTCAGCCGTACTAGTGAGGCTTCACTCGTACGTCTGACTAAGTCTAACATAGTCAAACATCTAAATCTCGTTCCTGCAGTTCCAGTAACCACATACAAACACGGATAGGATAATAACGAGCAATCATGGTGGCCTATAAACTGTTGTACCTGCAATGGACATGGGTAGATGTCTAGGGACTTGCATAAAATGCATCAACAGAAGGTGTGAGTTGTAAGGAAACGAAGGAGGTGAATTTATAAGAAAATCTCCGACAGAACAATTAAAATGGACGATCGCATTTAAAGCGGATCCTAATTCCCTTGATTACTGATGTCATGCGAGGTGTATATAAAATAGTTATTAATTTTAGCAGAAAACACTATTAAATACGATACAATTTTACACAAGATATTTATTTATTTATAGAATGGATATACTTAAACCTTGCTACAACACTTATAGGCAGTGTACCTAATCGTTCAGTAGTGTAGTTTTTAGTAAGTCCGGTTCGTTCCACAGGGAAATCTTTAAACAAAGCTCAACACTATATTAGTTTACTTTTATAGAAATACAAATATATATATAAGTAATATTATTATTATAAAGGGGGGTTTTTACCGTTTAATGACCGGTTTGTCGATTTTAAAACTTTAGTCGCAGTTAAAACCTAATGTAAAATATGAAATAAATACAAGACTTAAATTAAAGCGTAAAGTAAATAACGATAATGAAATTGCGAATAATTAAAAAGTACGATAAATAAAAATGCGATAATATAACAATAAATAAAAGTGCGATAATTAGAAGTGCAATTAAATATAAAATAAAGGAAATTAAATATGAAATAAAAGAATTATGCTTATTTAAACTTCCGTAATCATGATGTTTGACGTGTTGATTTTAGTTTTATGCCCATGGGTTAATTGTCCTTTGTCCTGGATTATTCAATATGTCCGTCTGGTTTTTGTCCATAACAGTCCATCAGTCATAAATATAAATTGCAAGTGTCCTTGTCAAATTATTATTATACCCGAAGTTAAATATTCCAACTAATTGGGGATTCGAATTGTAACAAGGTTTTAATACTTTGTTTAATGAATACACCAGGTTATCGACTACGTGTAAACCAAGGTTTTACTACTTTGTTAACAATTACACCAATTACCCTTGAATGTAATTTCACCCCTGTTTTAATTATTCTAGTGGCTATTAATTCATTCCCGTGTCCGGTTAAATGAACGATTATTCGTACATATAAATACCCCGCCCATCGTGTCCGATCGAGTGTATATGGTAATTTATAGGGACGCCCAATTGTAAATCTTTATATTAACATTAACAAACTTTCATTTAATTAAACAAATATAAAGCCCATTAATAGCCCATAGTCTAATTTCCACAAGTGTCGTTCTTTTGTCCAAACCCCAATTATGGTACAAAGTCCAATTATCCAATTTTAGTAATTAGCCCAACATCATGATTACTTCGTTTTAAACAAGCATAATAATAACTTAGCTACGAGACATTAATATAAAAAGGTTGAACATAACTTACAATGATTAAAAATAGCGTAGCGTTACACGGACAGAATTTCGACTTACACCCTTACAACATTCGCTAACATACCCTTATTATTAGGATTTAAAATTAAAATTAAAATTAAAATATAAATTATATATATATATTACGTATATATTGAGAGAGAGATAGATATTCTGTTTAAAACTCGGCAGAAAACTGGCTTTATATAGGACCTGACCAACATTTTCACTCCATGCGACTCGCATGGATTTTGTGCCTCTGGCCATGCGAGTCGCATGGCCACCCTGGATCCAGCCAAATTGATTTGTTTTCTTCTTGCCGACGTAATATAATAATAATATATAATATAATATATAATTATATATAATTATATATATATTATATTATATTCTTGTGCATAGTAGACTAGATATTTTTGGTCCGTGGCGTCGGGCGTTTCTTCTTGGCTCAGGTCCCGGTTCCGGATTTTCGAACGTCTTCGCGTATTATTTTATATCGTGTACTTTGCGTCTTGTAACTTGTACTCTTGTCATTTTGAGACGTTCCTCATCAATATTTTGAACCTTTTTAATTGTATCTTGTACTTTTTAGCTCTTTGGACCTTTTTGTCTTCAATTTGTCGAATCTGCCTTTTATCTTCTCTTATTAAAATTTAAACGAATATCGCTTGTAAATCGAACAATACCAACTAAAATCTTGTCTTTCTTGAGGAATAATGCTATGAAATATATGTTCGTTTTTAGCATTATCAAATATTCCCACACTTGAGCGTTGCTTGTCCTCAAGCAATATTGTCTTGAAATACTAGAAACACTTCTTTATTCTTCACACTTTGTACATCAGTGATTTCTATACGGCGGTATAAACAATTGTAGTAACGATATGGTTTACAGTCCCACATGACTATAAAAATTTAGATCCATTAAGGAAATTGGATCTTTATGAAAACATTTGATCTTTCGAAATCTAGTTTTTACCCTAGATAAGTTTTCCGGAATAACCCTTTACCGGTGTTTGCAAAATATTTTTGTGGGTTTGGTGGGTTTCAGATTTGAAAATTTTAGCTCAAAACTTGCGGTTTTGTGTCACCCACTTGCTAACCTTGTATTTGGAAAGCAACACGTCCAGTTTACTTGTCCCGTATATTACCTTTCGGTAAACTACCGTCCGGTTGTAAAGGAAAGCGTTGAACAAGAAACTGTTAAGGCAATGTCCTATGACATGCAGATGATTATGGTCTTATTAAACGTGTCGGATGCTAGAAATATCCTTGGTAGGAGCGATAGTAAAGATCATCCTATGATTTTTCGGTCTGGCACAAGGTCCTGTCTCCGACCATGCTATGCAACCACCGTTCTTACGGTTGACACCCGATTTGGTTCAGGTGACCTAATGAATTCCAGGTGAATTCCTAGGATTTTACGTTCAATGGTAATGAACGCATTGAAAATGGGTTTTCAGAAAACAAATCGGTTTGTATTTTTGATCAAAATATTTTCTCGTTCAAGCTCGAGTTTAGATATCATCGAATTCCATGAGTTTGAATTCTCAATCTTTAAGGTCAATCTCAAGGATTGAGTAATATCAGGCTTAAAAGCTGATTTTTGATCTTTAAATGAGATTATCCTTTCTGGGGATCTGATTCATTAGTCTTATCAAGCTAATTTGCACGGTGCCTCCCCATTGTACGAGATAAATCCTTCTCATGGTTAGGATAAATCTGACCACTTGGCGACCCTGTTTAATGCTGAGGTCCGTGGATTTCCTGCTGATTTTAGTGATGACTTTTCTAGATTTTTCGTCAACCTACAGCTGGTCTGGACGACAACTTCATGACCTAAATCAAGAAGCGCGTGTCTTTTTTCGGAAGACTTTACTTCCTTTTAATGATGGAATTGATTCATCGTGTAGATCCATCTCTTCTTTTCTTTCATTGGGTAAAACAGTTTAGTTTAGTCCAAAGCAAAAGTATTTTCAGTTATTTGTTACAGATATATGTTTAAAATAATTTGGTAAATTTTCCCACACTTGGCTTTTATTTTCCTTTTTATCGTCCTCTATTCCATTTTAAATGAATTTTAACATTGTAGTTTGTTTCTCAATTTATGTCCTTTCCGAGGTAACAATAATTTCGGTGTTAAAACCTAGTTTTATCGTTCATAAATATGTATAAACATGATTTGAATTCATTTAATTGAAAATTTTGAAAAATTTTACTAGAATTGGGTAGTTAGTATATAAGACTAGGGCTGTTCTTTTTTATCAGAGAGCACTAGATTCTAATACAACTACTGCTTTACTAGTATTTTTAATGGTAACCAAGTGTATAAAGTAAAAAATTTTAAAATTCGAAAGAATTTAACCCCTTCCCACACTTAAGATCTTGCAATGCCCTCATTTGCAAGAAATTAGTAACAATTTAAATTATTGAGGGTGATTTGTGTGAAAATGATTAAATTTTTACCAAAGTTTCCAAATATATTGGCGTTTGTTTGCTGAATGATAAATGGTGCACGTCATTTGTTCATTCCGTCTTGTTGTTATTTCACATATATTTTGCATCATTGTCGTCAAAATTACTTGCTTTTGCTGAACTTAATGCCAGTCTTTGAAAACGCGTTGTTTTACCCTATTTTGTGCATAAAATAGAATACATACAATACAAATATAATCATACATGTAATTTGAAATGGAACTTTGGCATCCCACTTTCAAATTATAAGAAAAATATTAGTACACAATAATAATATAAATATCAAACATTACATAAATGTAATTAAAATGTTAAGTGTTTAAAATAATAAAAATATAAATTACCAACTTATCTCTACAGATCAGGAGGTGGGTTAGGAGGAAAATTAGGATATGGATCCCAATTCATGTTCGCGTCCGGGTTCCATGGCTGATTATAGGTGAACTGGTATGCTGCGTCATAATCATATGAATCATAGGGTGGTCTCATTTCTGGCTGATGTGCGGGATAGTATGCGGGTCGGGTCGGATAATACATCTCGCCAGGCTGCAACTGGCTTATAATTTGGCGCTGATGATAATCCCATCGGCCATGCTCTCGTTGCCGGGAATGCTCGTAGTCATTCCGACGTTGCCATGCCTCGTACTGCATATGCCTATCATAGTTCGTCATGTATTCATCCTCCATATGAACGCCTAAATCAAGAGCAGTCTCCTGAACAACTCCTATAATGTTGTTCGCCTCTTCCATTTCGTCATCCGAACCTCTCTCTACCTGTCGCTGAGGTCCCTCGTATCGATATACCCGACCACGTCTCATCAATAATACCCTTGCACCGTGATAAAGGTTTGAACTTATAGTTTCACCTTCGTCCTCTATTTCGTTCATTGGACCCCCTTGGTGCTTATCCACACCTAAATACTCTCCAATGAGAGTAATGAAAATACCACCACCTATAATACTCCCTGATTTCATCCCCGAAACTACATTAGCGAGATAATAACCAACACAATAGGGAATGTTAACGAAACTCCTAGGGTCTCTAATACACTTGAGGTAGAACAAATCGTTTACGGTCAATTTCTCCTTATTCTTACCCCTTTGTGTAATTGTGTTTGCTAAGAATCTATGAATCACCCGGAGTTCAGCTCTGTCTATATCTAAGTATGTATGATTTCCACTGGCGTGAAATTCATTAAAGTGGGACATACGCCTCCAGACGGCGTTAATATCAAATTCCCTATCTATCCTTTCTCCTTTGGCAATCAGGCTATTACAGTCGGGGCTCAAAAGTTCAGCAGGGGTGTAAATCTGTAAGGCCCTGGCTAAATCTATCATGGACATTCTGTACATGCGTCCACCTAACAGAAATCTAATAAAGCTTCTATCATCTATCCTCCTAACATCACTGTTTAACTTAATAGTACTAAGTAATTCTATACACCATTCCCTATATATGGTTCTACGAATGGAAAATAGGCGCATCCAATCGTTAAACTGAGAATTACCATACCTTTGCACCAATAATTCCCGAATCGGTTCGTCAAGGTCAACTGTTTCCAAAGGTACCCAGTCAATTGCCCTTGGCATTTCAACAACCTTAAAGTAGAGAATGTGCATGTTCTTTTGATAATCTGGATACTCTATCCAACATCGATCAAATCTCAGATTTGGGTGTAACTGATCTTCATTAATGTCTAAGCTCAGAATCATTTGATGTGGAGCGAATTGACGAAACTGATTCACGAATAATTGATCTTGATCGTGATATGGAATATGTTGCTCTTCATGTTCTTCTTCTTCTTGTTGCATATATTGTTCTTGTTCATGAAACATTTCCGGTTCGGGCTCTGGTTGCCTGGACGATGATGCACCGTCCGTATCTGTATTTCTCTGCAAAACACATTAAACACAAAATTTGTGCATCCAAATATGCATTAGTGTTAGCAAAATAATAACTTGAAATAATTATGATGACATGTTCAATTCATAACACATTTTATACACATTTTCTTAACAATAACAATTCTACACTTTTACATACGAAAATGTGTACAATGTTTTATCACATTTAAACTCTTAACCATGTCAACAATAATCATTATAGCAATTAAACACTTGTTACATGGCATTCAAATCAAACTAGTGCTCATTTTCATATTTTTGTCAAGTCTACACTTTGTCAAATAAGCATATACGAAAAATGTACATCAAGTTCATAAGCATTTATCTCAAATAACATGCCAAAATAATCACTACTAGCAATGAAACAAGTTTCAAATGGCCTTTATATCAAATTATCCAAGTTCATGAATTTTTAGACTTAAAAAGTCCACTTTAATTCTCAAAAACATGTTTAGGCTCAAAGTTTGGATCAATTAACTACCTAAACATGTTACACTACTTAATTTAGCAACAATTCATGACAAAAATCGGCCATAACCTGTTTATATCAAAAAGCCCCAAATTGCTCAAGAACACAAACCCTAGATTCTTAAATATTTGAAGTTTTTAGCTTCAATTCATGTTAAATAGCTTCTATCTAGGATATACATGCATAATATAACAACAATTTAGTTCTAATTACACCTAAATTTAACAAAATCAAAATATAAAATTTCTAGCTCAAGAACACAAAAATTCGAATTTAAAGAGATTAGGGGTTAAATCTTTACCTTTCTCCTGAAGGGGTTGAGACTACTGAATCTAGGCATGATTATTGTGAAATTTTTGCAAGAAATTTGGTAAAAATTGGTGAAAAATTGAGAGAGTTTGGGAGGTTTTCGTATGTGTTTGTGTGTGTATTGTGAGAGACAGAAGCAGATTCGCTGGATAAATTGATCCTGTCCAGTTTTTTGTATCCATGCGAGTCGCATGGTTTCCTGCCCATCCCCATTCGACTCGCATGGGGGTATTTTCCAGGTATTATTTTTTTTTTTATTTATTTTTTATTTATTTTTTTTTTGCATACTTTAAATCAATAAGATTAAAAATAATGATAATAAAAGTTCTCGTCCCTCCCTCGGGTAAAGTAATTTCGGTTCAAAGACCTAGTCTTCAACTTACGACGAATTTTAAAAATCATATTTTTAACTTAATGAGATAAAGTAAATTTTTGTTTTTAAATTCACACAACTTAAATATAAAATTCAAAATTAATATAAAAAAAAAAAATCACACCAAACTTAAAATTTGAAATGCATAAAATTAAAAATTCATATTTTAAAAATTCACACCAAACTTAATTTAAAAAATTCATATTATAAATTCATACCAAACTTATATTAATTTTTCAAATATTTACAATTTTAAATATATCGTTTTTACAAAGTTTACAATATTAATTTAAGATTTAAATATTAATTTTAAAAATATGGTAAAAATAAAATTAAAAATCTTTTTGTCTTTTTATCCCACTTTAATCAATCAAATATTATCAAAAATATGCGCCCCTCTTTTCGGTAAAGTAATTTCGGTTCCAAGACCTAATTTAACTCATGACGAATTTTTGAAATATTTTGGGTTGATTGATTAAAGATATTTATACCTTAAGAATAAACGTTAAATTTCGCAGTGATGTAATAAATTTTTGAATGATATCAATAATTACAATGACATGATCAATTTATATCAAACTTAAGCTTATTTTCACATTTTTATCAAATCTACACTTTTTCAAATAAGCATATACGAAAATGTTCGCCAAGTTCATAAGCATTTAACTCAAATAACATGTCAAAATAATCATTACTAGCAATTAAACAAGTCTCAAATGGCATTATCTTTCAAAAATCAAGTTCATGAATTTTTAGACTTGAAAAAGTCCACTTTAATTCTCAAAATCATGTTTAGGCTCAAAGTTTGGATCATTTAACTACCTAAACATGTTACACTACTTAATTTAGCAACAATTCATGACAAAAATCAGCCATAACCTGTTTATATCAAAAAGCCCCAAATTTGCTCAAGAACACAAATTTCAGATTAAATGGTGTTTAGGTGTAGAAATTTACCGTTTTTCTTGAGTAATTCCTAGATAGCATCCTTCTCAACATGATTTTAGCAAAAGATTTGATGATTAACGGTTAAAAATTGTGATTTTGGGGTGTGTTTTTCGTGTATTTTCGGGTTTTTTCGCTGTTCTTCGCAGTATTTTTGGGTGGGGGAGTGAACTGATCTGTTTTTTACGTTTTATTTTTTTCTGGGTTTTGGTCCCTCCGCGACTCGTGGTGTTTGGACCCTTCAAACTCCGCGAGTCGCGGAGTTTGGTTTTTTTTTTTTTTTTATAATCTTTAACTTATAAAACAATTAAGTAATTAATTTTAAAATTTTGTTTCCCTTGTTATTTAGGACGAGGTCGTTTCGGATCGATGTCCTAGTCCGTCCTTCGACAAAATTTTAAAATTTGTCTTTTTGTAGCGTTTGTTTTAAAAGCTAAGATTTTTTGGGTTTTTTAATGTTTTTGGCATACTTTAATTCAATAAGATTAAAAATAATGATAATAAAAGTTCTCGTCCCTCCCTCGGGTAAAGCAATTTCGGTTCAAAGACCTAGTCTTCAACTTACGACGAATTTTAAAAATCATATTTTTAACTTAATGAGATAAAGTAAATTTTTGTTTTTAAATTCACATAATTTAAATATAAAATTCAAAATTAATATTAAAAATTCACACCAAACTTAAAATTTAAAATGCATAAAATTAAAAATTCATATTTTAAAATTCACACCAAACTTAATTTAAAAATTCATATTATAAATTCACACCAAATTTATATTATGGTTCAAATATTAACAATTTTAAAAATATTGTTTTTACAAAGTTTATAATATTAATTTAAGATTTATATATTAATTTTAAAAACATTGTAAAAATAAAATTAAAAATCTTTTTGGCTTTTTATCCCACTTTAATCAATCAAATATTATCAAAAATATGCGCCCCTCTTTTCGGTAAAGTAATTTCGGTTCCAAGACCTAATTTAACTCATGACGAATTTTTAAAATATATTGGGTTGATTGATTAAAGATATTTATACCTTAAGAATAAACGTTAAATTTCGCAGTGATGTAATAAATTTTTGTATGATATCAATAATTTCGGTCGCCAAACCTAATTTTATTCAATACCAATTTAATACTTTTTAGCGAACAAATTAGCGTTTATTATCAAAAGGTTAAAAATAAAAAATAAAAATAAAAACTGTACAGACATACCTGTGAAATAGATTTCTTAGTTATATGATCTATTCCATTCATAAGATAGTCGGTTTAATTGGTTTTCCATGGCTGCATAGGCGTAACCTCGAGCATTCATTGTCTTTTCTTCTAAACATATGAACGGTCCGTCTCTGCATAAAGTAACAAATTCGGTATTTGAATAGGTTTGATTATTTGAACATTTACCTACATGTGACCATTTTCCGCATTTGTGACATCGTTCTAGGTGTCGTGCTCTTCTTTTCGCTGCGGATTTTGATTTTCCTTTACCAAATTGTAACTTATTATCTTCGCATCTGGATCCTTTTCTAACTCCGTCCATTCTTTCTCTGATTACTGATACTAATTCGCTCGGTAGTATGTCATTATTTCTTTTAGTGATCAAAGCGTGTAGCATTAGACCATGGTTTAGTTCACAGGCAGTCTTCATTTTGTAAAAACCTAAAAAAAATAAAAATTCAGAATGGGGGGAGAAGACTAGTTCTTTAGGGTCTGCTAGGGAAAGACCATACGTGTTCCATTTTCGAGAACTACACGAAAACAGACAATCTAACTCTAACAGAAATAAATATTATCCTTTAAAGACTTGATTCTCCCCACACTTAGTTAGCTGTGGTGTCGAAATTGTGATTAACTTCGTTGTCGACTTCCATCGGACCATGTATGTAATGTTTAACTCTGTGACCATTAACTTTAAATTCAATCCTATTTGAATTTATCAATTCTATCGTTCCGTATGGGAAAACTCTTTTGACTATGAATGGTCCAGACCATCTTGATTTCAATTTTCCAGGAAATAGCTTGAATCGTGAATTGAAAAGAAGAACTTTGTCTCCTTCTTTAAATTCTTTTGAACTTCTGATTCTTTTATCATGCCATTTCTTCGTTCTTTCTTTATAGATTAACGAATTTTCGTATGCTTCATGTCTTAATTCTTCTAATTCGTTTAGTTGACTTAATCGTAGACGTCCGGCTTCATGTAAATCAAGATTACATGTTTTCAAAGCCCAAAATGCTTTGTGTTCAATTTCTACTGGAAGATGACATGCTTTTCCATAAACAAGTCTAAAAGGTGTGGTTCCAATTGGAGTTTTGTAGGCTGTTCTAAAAGCCCAGAGTGCATCCTCCAATTTAATGGACCATTCCTTCGGATTTGATCCTACGGTTTTCTCTAGAATACGTTTTAAAGCTCGGTTGGTATTTTCAACTTGTCCACTTGTTTGTGGATGATATGCGGTGGAGATTTTATGAGTTACTCCATATCTTTTAAGAACTTTCTCAAGTTGATTATTACAGAAATGAGTACCCCGATCACTTATTAAAGCTTTCGGTGTTCCAAACCTTGCAAAAAGACGTTTTAAAAAGTTGACTACAACTCGTGCATCGTTAGTTGGGAGAGCTTGTGCTTCCGCCCATTTAGATACATAGTCAATGGCTACGAGTATATATAGATTATTATGAGATTTTGGAAATGGACCCATAAAGTCAATACCCCAAATGTCAAATACTTCACATACTTGGATGACATTTTGTGGCATTTTATCACGTTGACTTATTTTTCCGGCCCTTTGACATGCATCACAGGATTTGCAAAGAAGGTGTGCGTCTTTGTATATTGTAGGCCAATAGAATCCAGCTTCATAAACTTTTCTTGCTGTTAGTTGAGGCCCATAATGCCCTCCTGTTGGTCCTGTGTGACAATGGTTTAATATTTTACTAGCTTCATCTCCAAATACACATCGGCGTATTATTCCATCGGGACAACTTTTAAACAGATGTGGATCTTCCCAGAAATAGTGTTTTATATCACTGAAGAATTTCTTTCGTCTTTGGTACGATAATCCTTTTTCAAGGAATCCACAAACTAAGTAGTTTGCATAGTCTGCAAACCATGGGATTTCATTATAATCTATCTTCAATAGATATTCATCAGGAAAGTTGTCTTGTATGGCCGATTCATTTAGAACTTCTAATTCGGGATTTTCAAGACGAGAAAGATGATCAGCGGCGAGATTTTCTGCTCCTCTTTTATCTCGGATTTCAATATCAAACTCTTGTAAGAGTAAGATCCAACGGATTAATCTTGGTTTAGCATCTTGTTTTGAAAATAGGTATCTAAGAGCAGAATGGTGGGTATAGACCACCGTTTTTGCTAGAACGAGATATGATCGAAATTTGTCAAAAGCAAAGACAATAGCAAGGAGTTCTTTTTCAGTAGTTGTATAGTTCGTTTGTGCTCCTTGTAATGTCTTACTAGCATAATATATAGGTTGAAATCGTTTTTCAATCCTTTGTCCTAAAACGGCTCCCATTGCAAAATCACTTGCATCGCACATTAGTTCAAATGGTAGATTCCAATTTGGTGTTATCATGATCGGTGCATTAGTGAGTTTTTCTTTAAGAATATTAAAAGATTTGATACATTCATCTGAAAAGATGAATGGCGCATCCTTTTCTAGGAGTTTATTCATAGGAGTGGCAATTTTAGAAAAATCTTTTATGAAACGTCGGTAAAAACCGGCATGCCCTAGAAAACTCCTAACTCCTCTAACATTGGTGGGATGTGGAAGTTTAGCAATTACATCTACTTTAGCTCTATCCACTTCAATTCCTTCTTTTGAAATTTTATGTCCAAGAACGATGCCTTCTTTAACCATGAAATGGCATTTCTCCCAATTAAGTACTAGATTTGATTTTTCGCATCTAATTAGCATTCGTTCTAGATTAACTAGACATGATTTAAATGTATCACCGAAGACTGAAAAGTCATCCATGAATACTTCCATGCATTCTTCTATCATGTCATGAAAAATCGCCATCATACACCTTTGAAAGGTTGCAGGGGCGTTACAAAGTCCAAATGGCATGCTTTTGTAAGCAAAAGTACCATAAGGGCACGTGAATGTGGTTTTCTCTTGATCTTCGGGTGCTATTGGAATTTGAAAATATCCGGAAAATCCATCTAGAAAACAATAGTAACTATTTCCGGCTAATCTTTCCAACATTTGATCTATGAAAGGTAAGGGAAAGTGATCTTTTCTGGTGGCGTCATTTAATTTTCTATAATCAATACATACACGCCATCCTGTTACAGTCCTAGTAGGAATAAGCTCATTTTTCTCATTTGTAATGACAGTCATACCACCCTTCTTAGGTACGCATTGAACTGGGCTTACCCATGGACTATCAGAGATTGGATAAATTAAACCTGCATCTAGCAGTTTAATAATCTCTTTTTTAACTACATCTTGCATATTAGGATTTAGTCTTTGTTGACGTTGCACATACTTTTTATGACCTTCTTCCATAAGGATTTTATGTGTGCAATACGAAGGACTTATTCCTTTAATATCATGAATCTTTCATGCAATGGCTGGTTTATGAGCTTTCAACACAGAAATGAGTTGTGATTTCTCATTTTCAGTAAGAGAAGACGATATTATTACAGGTAATTCAGATTCACCATGTAAATAAGCATATTCCAAATGGTTTGGAAGTGGCTTTAACTCTAATTTCGGAGGTTCTTCTATCGATGATTTATATCGATATCTGTCTTCTTCTTTTAGCATTTGAATTTCTTCTGTTGTTGGTTCATATCCATTAGCTATAAGTGTAGCTAACATTTCAGCTTCATCAATTGGTTCATTATCTTCTCCTAAAGAACATTCTCCTGTTCCTTGTAATTCTGGAAATTCTTCTAATAATTCTGCATGTGCATCTATAGTTTGAATATAATAACATGTATCATCTGCAGATTGTGGCTGTTGCATTGCTCTATCAACTGAAAAGGTAACACTCTCATCCTCTATACTTAGGGTCAGTTTCTTACCGAACACGTCTATCATTGCTTTAGCCGTGTTTAAGAATGGTCTTCCTAATATGAGAGGAACTTGAGAATCTTCTTCCATGTCCAAAACAACAAAATCTACTGGAAATACTAAAGTACCAACTTTAACTAGCATGTTCTCCATTATCCCTCTAGGATATTTTATTGATCTATCGGCTAGTTGTATGCTTATTCTGGTTGGTTTTAATTCTCCAAGGTCTAGTTTAGCGTATAGTGAATACGGCATTAGATTTATACTAGCACCTAAGTCTGCCAATGCTTCTATTGAACTAAGACTACCCAGAAAACATGGAATTGTGAAACTTCCTGGATCAGATAATTTTTCTGGTATCTTATTCAACAGCACTGCTGAACAATTAGCATTCATAGTAACAGCCGAGAGTTCTTCCATTTTCTTTCTATTTGAGATTAGATCTTTCAAGAATTTAGCATATCTTGGCATTCCTGAAATCACATCAATGAAAGGAAGATTTACATTTATCTGTTTAAACATATCCAAGAATTTGGATTGCTCGGCTTCAAGTTTTTCTTTCTTCATTTTACTCGGGTAAGGAAGTGGTGGTTGGTATGGTTTAACATAAGGTTTATCCTTAACTGTGTTATCTTCATTAACCTTTCCAACTACCGGTTCTTTTTCCTTATCTTGATCAGGTTGTGGTTCTTGTGGAGTAGGAATAGTTTTATCAGAAGTTACAGGTATTTCAGGTGGTTTAAGTGTTGTACCACTTCTTGTGGTAATAGCTTTAGCTGTTTCATTCCGGGGGTTAGCGTTTGTATCACTAGGTAGACTTCCCGGTTTTCTTTCACCTATTAACCTTGCTAGGTTACTTACTTCTTGTTCCAGATTTTGAATAGAAGCTTGTTGATTTCTAAATGCTTGAGCATTTTGTTCATTTGTTTGTTTTTGAGATGTGAAAAACTGCGTTTGAGTTTCAACTAGCTTCGTCATCATATCTTCTAAATTCGGCTTTTTATCATCGGTTTGTTGTGGTGGTTTGTTTTGAAAATTCGGTCTTTGCTGATTATAAGTATTATTGGATACTTGTTGATTGCTAGGACCTTGTTGGTTGTTGTATGGAATATTTCGGTTATAATTCTGGTTTTGATTGTAAATCGGTCTTGGCGGTTGATAATTATTCTGATAATTATTTCCAGGCCTTTGGTTTATGTATGAAATATTCTCTCTTTGTTCCATTGTTAATTCAATACTGAGACAATCTTTTGTCAAATGTGGTCCTCCACACTGCTCACAACTAATTCGTATAGCATGAATATCTTTAGTCATCTTTTTCATTCGTCTCTCGAAAGCATCTATCTTTGCGGAAATGGAATCTAAGTCATGGCTAGAATCGGCTCTAGCTACTTTAGATGATCTAATGATGTCTTTTTCTTGGTGCCACTCATGTGAGTGGGAAGCAGTATTATCAATAATTTTGTAAGCATCAGTTTCGGTTTTCTTCATAATAGAACCACCAGCTGCTATATCTATGTCTTTTCTTGTAGTGATGTCGCATCCTCGGTAGAATATTTGTACTATTTGACAGGTGTCTAAACCATGTTGCGGACATCCTCTTAACAACTTTCCATATCTTGTCCACGCCTCATATAGAGTTTCATTTGGTTTCTGTGTGAACGTAACAATTTCTGCTTGAAGTCTTACGGCTTTAGATGCAGGAAAGAATTGTTTAAGAAATTTGTCTATTAAAACGTCCCATGTATCGATCGCCCCTTCAGGTAACGATTCCAACCAATCTTTGGCTTCTCCCTTTAAAGTCCAGGGAAATAACATGAGATATATCTGTTCATCCTCCACTTCTCGTATTTTAAATAGTGTGCAGATCCTATTAAAGGTACGTAGATGTTCATTTGGATCTTCCTTCGGGGCACCACTAAATTGGCATTGATTAGTCACCATGTGTAGAATTTGTCCTTTGATTTCATAATCTGGCGCATTAATGTCTGGATGAGTAATTGCGTGACCTTGGCCAGTGCGTTTAGCTCTCATTCGGTCTTCCATACTTAAAGGTTCCAGATTCTCCATAATTGAATTTGTTGAATCGGAATCACTAGATGATTCTGATTTAATGGTTCGTTCCTCAACAATCTCTGTTTGAATGATTGGTGGTTCCGGAGGAAAGTTTAATGGTTCAGGATCTATGAACCGTTCCTGAATATTCTCTGGATTCTCAATTGTGAGGTTGGGTTCAAAAAATGGATTATCGGAAATTTGAACTGAAGTACTTGGTTGACTGGATGACGATTCTAAAGAAAAATCAACGGCGGTTATATTTGATAAATGTCTTGATCTAGTTACAGGTGGTGAACGTACAAAAGGTGATGAACGTCTTGCTCGGTGCATTCACTGAATATCCTATTAGTTTTTTTAAAAAAGGAAGAAAAATTATAATAAGTTATCCAATCAATAGACTTTTCTGATTTTGCCCACGTTTCGAATAGCCAAAAGATGCAGCAGAGGGGCAGGATTCGTTTGGTCTCAATATAATTGAGGACTGTTTGGCTCCAATAACCCGGTCCACGTACAAATCCAACTATTACTACGAACCACAAAATTTTGATGTCTATTAATTTAATCACTTAAAATAAATTTTCGTAATTTTAAGAAATTTAGATAAGAAGTAGAATAAAAATCTATGTCCTAAAAACTAGAATAGCGAGAAATAAGAAAGAAAAAGAGTTCGTCGAAAAAGGTAGAAAAAGAAAAAAAATGGTTGAAAAATAAAAGGTGACGGAAAAATAAAAGAAACTTATAAAAACTTAAAAATACTTTACTAACCTAACCTTATTACTACAACTAACTTAAAATTATAATCGCAAATTGAAATTACTAATTGGAATGATAATTGGTACATAGTAAAAGGTGTCTAAAAATATTAAAGCTTACAAGGAAAAACTAAATCCCAAATGGAAATAACTTAAAAAGAAACTAAAACTTAAAAAGGCGTCGCAAAATTCTAAAGCACCTAAATCTTAGTCTAAAGAAGAAGCACTTAAGGAATTCTACGGCAAAGCCTAAAAATCTAGGAGTAAAAATAACTATAGCAAAAACTAAGTTTAAAATTAAATATGAGCGAAAAATATAAATATTACGCTACAACGATTAAAAAGGGACAAAATATAAAAGTTATAAAAAGTTATAAAAATATTAGATTTTATAAAAATATTATTTTTATATTTTTTTATATTATAGTATTAAGTAAATAAATAATAAAACTAAAAAGTAAAAATAACTAAATAAATTAAAAACTTAATTATAATAATAATAATAGTTTTAGGGTTTAGAATAATAATAATTAAATAATATCCGTAATTAATACGGAATTAGGGTTCGTTTGTGGTCTTGTCAGACCCCTCATGCGAGTCGCATGGAATAAGGGGGTGGGTCATGCGAGTCGCATGGACACCCTGAACTGGTTCAATTGGACTGGTTCAAATGACAGGTCACGTAATTATTTAATATTTATTTTTAATTTCTGTTTTATATATAATATAAGATATAAATATATAATTTAAATAAAAACTTAATAAAATACTAAAATAAAATACAAATACTTTAATATTTTGTAAATAATAAAGAAAAACTTAAAATACACTTTAAAATATGTTTTTTTTTTTTATATTTTTTAATTTTTAAACAAAAATATAAATTTTACAAAAACTAATTATAACTTAAAAATTAAAAATATGGCGTTTCGCTTCGGCGGTCCCCGGCAGCGGCGCCAAAAATACTTGATGTCATGCGAGGTGTATATAAAATAGTTATTAATTTTAGCAAAAAACACTATTAAATACGATACAATTTTACACAAGATATTTATTTATTTATAGAATGGATATACTTAAACTTTGCTACAACACTTATAGGCAGTGTACCTAATCGTTCAGTAGTGTAGTTTTTAGTAAGTCCGGTTCGTTCCACAGGGAAATCTTTAAACAAAGCTCAATACTATATTAGTTTACTTTTATAGAAATACAAATATATATATAAGTAATATTATTATTATAAAGGGGGGTTTTTACCGTTTAATGACCGGTTTGTCGATTTTAAAACTTTAGTCGCAGTTAAAACCTAATGTAAAATATGAAATAAATACAAGACTTAAATTAAAGCGTAAAGTAAATAACGATAATGAAATTGCGAATAATTAAAAAGTACGATAAATAAAAATGCGATAATATAACAATAAATAAAAGTGCGATAATTAGAAGTGCAATTAAATATAAAATAAAGGAAATTAAATATGAAATAAAAGAATTATGCTTATTTAAACTTCCGTAATCATGATGTTTGACGTGTTGATTTTAGTTTTATGCCCATGGGTTAATTGTCCTTTGTCCTGGATTATTCAATATGTCCGTCTGGTTTTTGTCCATAACAGTCCATCAGTCATAAATATAAATTGCAAGTGTCCTTGTCAAATTATTATTATACCCGAAGTTAAATATTCCAACTAATTGGGGATTCGAATTGTAACAAGGTTTTAATACTTTGTTTAATGAATACACCAGGTTATCGACTGCGTGTAAACCAAGGTTTTACTACTTTGTTAACAATTACACCAATTACCCTTGAATGTAATTTCACCCCTGTTTTAATTATTCTAGTGGCTATTAATTCATTCCCGTGTCCGGTTAAATGAACGATTATTCGTACATATAAATACCCCGCCCATCGTGTCCGATCGAGTGTATATGGTAATTTATAGGGACGCCCAATTGTAAATCTTTATATTAACATTAACAAACTTTCATTTAATTAAACAAATATAAAGCCCATTAATAGCCCATAGTCTAATTTCCACAAGTGTCGTTCTTTTGTCCAAACCCCAATTATGGTACAAAGTCCAATTACCCAATTTTAGTAATTAGCCCAACATCATGATTACTTCGTTTTAAACAAGCATAATAATAACTTAGCTACGAGACATTTATATAAAAAGGTTGAACATAACTTACAATGATTAAAAATAGCGTAGCGTTACACGGACAGAATTTCGACTTACACCCTTACAACATTCGCTAACATACCCTTATTATTAGGATTTAAAATTAAAATTAAAATTAAAATATAAATTATATATATATATTACGTATATATTGAGAGAGAGATAGATATTCTGTTTAAAACTCGGCAGAAAACTGGCTTTATATAGGACCTGACCAACATTTTCACTCCATGCGACTCGCATGGATTTTGTGCCTCTGGCCATGCGAGTCGCATGGCCACCCTGGATCCAGCCAAATTGATTTGTTTTCTTCTTGCCGACGTAATATAATAATAATATATAATATAATATATAATTATATATAATTAAATATATTATATTATATTCTTGTGCATAGTAGACTAGATATTTTTGGTCTGTGGCGTCGGGCGTTTCTTCTTGGCTCAGGTCCCGGTTCCGGATTTTCGGACGTCTTCGCGTATTATTTTATATCGTGTACTTTGCGTCTTGTAACTTGTACTCTTGTCATTTTGAGACGTTCCTCATCAATATTTTGAACCTTTTTAATTGTATCTTGTACTTTTTAGCTCTTTGGACCTTTTTGTCTTCAATTTGTCGAATCTGCCTTTTATCTTCTCTTATTAAAATTTAAACGAATATCGCTTGTAAATCGAACAATACCAACTAAAATCTTGTCTTTCTTGAGGAATAATGCTATGAAATATATGTTCGTTTTTAGTATTATCAATTACCGGAGAGTCAAATCCTATTAAGAAGATTTTCTTTAAATCCCTTGAAATCTGGGAATCAATCATATCTACGTCAAATGATAAGATGAATCTACACTTACTCATTTCACTCTTCTATGTTAGCTTCATTCGTACTCTTCATATAAATGGATTGTTTATCCAAATTATTCGCTGATGATAAAACTCTAATTTTCAGCCCGTATGCATCATGAAAACATACTTATTATCATTCACGACCTTTCCACTTAAATTTCGGGACGAAATTTCTTTAACGGGTAGGTACCGTGACAACCCGGAAATTTCCAACCAAATTTAAACTTTAATTTTATATGTTTCCGACACGATAAGCAATATTTGTTAAGTTAAATTTCAAGAATTTTAAACTATGTTCATACATTCATTCAACCTCGACCAAGTTCCAACGATTCACGAACCATTAAACGAATATGATTATATATGTATATGTGTATATATATTATAACTTGAAACGTAAACAAAATATTAGATTAAATACTTTATATGATTGTATCTGTTTCAAAATGTTTATCAATGGAATTAGAAGATAAGATCAAATGATTGAATTATCAGATATATTGAATTATGATTACATGTCTCGGTTGAAAGGCCCACGTTGATTTGAGAAATCTTTCCATTTTAACAATATTCGGAAAATGGTAAAGTGATTTATAAATAAGAACAAATTATCAATCATTGAGAACTAGACAAAGGATAGTGGAAGATTGAATCTCATAAAGACTCGATTGATCTATTTAGTTTCAAACGTACAAAAACGTTTTCAGTTTAAAAAGAACTTTATTATTAAAACGTATATAACTTTTATAAATATCTAGAACCACTTTTGACAACTCATTACTTAACTAGTATGATAAAGATAACGATATTTATATTTTATTTTATATATAACGATTTAAATTAATATTATATATATTTATACGCGTATTATACGTACATAGTTTTATACTTTTACTATACTTAAACTTTACCTTTACTTTATTTTTACTTTACTTTAACTTTAATAATTCACTTTAATAATTCATACTTTAATAATTCACTTTAATAATTCATACTTTAATAATTCACTTTAATATTTCGTACTTTAATAATTCACTTTAATAATTCACTTTAATAATTCAAAAATCTATTATAAATAGAATTCAATAGGTTTCATTATTTCATAGAAACTTGAAAATATTTTTCTCTAAACTCTCTCAATCGATTTACATATATATATTTACTCCGTATTATTTCAAGATATTATTAATATACATTAAATATTATGACGGAGTGCTGTCCGAGTGATTTCGAAATTGTTTTTCGAGTGGGATAGGATTAAGGAAATTATGGGTTATAGCTATGGAGGTGATTGAGTATGGTTCATGGGTATGCTCGTGAGGTCAATATAGTGTTTATCATTTCCGTTGCGTCTACGTACCTTTCCTGCAATATTGAATCTCAATATTGATACGTGAGTACTCATAATTTAACTTTTACATACTAATAGTGTATCCCTGACTAGTGCTCGAGTATTTAGGATTATGCATGCTTGTACTTTTGATATTGCCCTTAGACAGGTTAGGTTGAATGTTGAATTAGTTACACTTGCGGTTGAGATAAGGTATAAGATATGCATGTCCTTGGAAAGCTAGCGAAAAATTAAGAACTTTTCCTTTAGATATCGAATGGTTTCGATGAACGGATTAGAAGTTATAATCAATTGAATTTTCGATATTTTTATTAAAAATGATTATTATTATCGTCGTTTTTATCGTCGTTCTAGTTTTATCTTATTATTATCATTATTATTATCTTTATCAATAAAAGGGATTTATCATTAAAAATTGTTATTTTTTTTATTATTACTATCGTTATTATCATTAAAGTTATAATTAGTATTATTATTATTATCCAATTATTATTATTATTATTATTGGTATTATTATTATTATTATTATCATTATTAATATATATATCATTATTTAAAAATGGTTATTGTTATTGTTATTATTATTATTACTATATTATCGTTAAGATAATTATTAGTATTATCGTTAATATTGTTATAGTAACTATCATTATTAATATTAGTGTAATTAAAACAAATATTTGTAACACCTAATTATTTTGATTACTATTATTATCATTATTATGAACACGATATAAAAGACGATTAAAAGCTATTAAACGAAATGATTAGGAAATAATGGGTAAGAGTATCATGATGAAATTAAAATATTATAAGATATTGATTTAGATAAAATTATCGTTCTTATTATTTTTATCATTACTATTATTATTAAAAGTATCGTTAGTATTAAAACTATCATTTTAACAAAAATTATCATTTTAATAGAAATGTCATTGTTACTATAAAATATCATTATTATTATTATTTTAAATAGAATTATTATTTTAAAGATAATATTAAAAATTATCGTAAATATTAAAGTTATCATAATTAGAATTATCGTTTTATCTAATGTCATCTTAGTAATTATAAATATTGATATTTTTATAATAATAATTATTATTACAAAATAATACAACTTTTACTTACTATCATTATAGATATTATTTTATCAAATAAATATGTGATACAAACATATTTTACTACGTGTAATAACTTACTTTAATAATACCTATCATATTATCTTTATGATATTAAATGAACCCTATAAATTTTATTACTTAATATATATAAAAGTATATTTTATTATATAAATTTAATATAAAATTTTATTTATTAATAAATAAATTATATTATTTACTCCAATAAATCTTTTAAAAATATTTAAAAATATAAAACAATGATATTTAAACTATATATTAATCATGTATAGATTTTTGGAAATTATTTTGAGTCAAATTTACTTTTGTTGACTTTTGCATATTAGTCTCGAGCATTAGGATTGTGGTACACTATGACTTGATCTAATTTGTTCGACAAATATTGACCAACACATAAATATATATAATTAATTTAGGTTCGTGAATCCGAGGCCAACCTTGCACTTGTTCAATGACGTTATATGTATTTTTACTACGAAATACAGTATGGTGAGTTTCATTTGCCTTTTTACCCTTTATATTTTTGGGCTGAGAATACATGCGCAATTTTTATAAATGTTTTACGAAATAGACACAAGTAATCGAAACTACATTATATGGTTGAATTATCGAAGTCGAATATGCCCCTTTTTATTAAGTCTGGTAATCTAAGAATTAGGGAACAGACACCCTAATTGACGCGAATCCTAAAGATAGATCTATTGGGCCTAACAAACCCCATCCAAAGTACCGGATGCTTTAGTACTTCGAAATTTATATCATGTCCGAAGGAGGATCCCGGAATGATAGGGGATATTCTTATATGTATCTAGTTAATGTCGGTTACCAGGTGTTCACCATATGAATGATTATTTTTGTCTCTATGCATGGGACGTATATTTATGAGAACTGAAAATGAAATTCTTGTGGTCTATTAAAATGATGGAAATAAATGATTATGATAAACTAATGAACTCACCAACCTTTTGGTTGACACTTTAAAGCATGTTTATTCTCAGGTGTTAAAGAAATCTTCCGCTGTGCATTTGCTCATTTTAAAGATATTACTTGGAGTCTTTCATAGCATATTTCGAAGAATGTTGCATTCGAGTCATTGAGTTCATCAAAGATTATTATTAAATCAATTTATAGTTGGATAGTGGATATTATGAAATGGTATGCATGCCTGTCAATTTTCGATGTAAAGAAAGATTGTCTTTTAAAAACGAATGCAATGTTTGTAAAATGTATCATATAGAGGTCAAATACCTCGCAACGTAATCAACTATTGTGAATCGTTTATAATGTATATGAACGGGTCCTTTCAACAAACTCATGGAATTCGATGATATCTAAACTCAAGCTTGAACGAGAAAATATTTTGATCAAAATTACAAACCGATTTGTTTTCTGAAAACCCATTTTTAATGCGTTCATTACCATTGAACGTAAAATCCTAGGATTTCACCTGGAATTCATCAGGTCACCTGAACCAAATTGGGTGTCAACCGTAAGAACGGTGGTTGCATAGTATGGTCAAAGACAGGACCTTGTGCCAGACCGAAAAACAATAAGGGTGAGCTTTACTATTTCTCCTACCAAGGATAGTAATTGCATCCGACACGTTATAAACCATAATTAAAAGCATGTTAGGGGACATTGCCTTAACAGTTGCTTGTTCAACGCTTTCCTTTACAACCGGACGGTAGTTTACCGAAAGGTAATATACGGAGCAAGTATACTGGACGTGTTGTTTTCCCAATACAAGGTTAGCAAGTGGGTGACACAAAACTGCAAGTTTTGAGCTAAAATTTTCAAATCTGAAACCCACCAAACCCACAAAAACATTTTGCAAACACCGGTGAAGGGTTATTCTGGAAAACTTATCTAGGGTAAAAGCTAGATTGAATTTTCAAAAGATCAAATGTTTTCATAAAGATCCAATTTCCTTAAGGATCTAAATTTTCATAGTCATGTGGGACTGTAAACCACAATGTTACTACCATTGTTTATACCGCTGTATAGAAATCACTGATGTACAAAGTGTGAAGAATAAAGAAGTGATTCTAGTATTTTTATTTCAAGATTATATTGCTTGAGGACAAGCAATGCTTAAGTGTGGGAATATATGATAATAAAACGAACATATATTTCATAGCATTATCCCTCAAGAAAGACAAGCTTTTAGTTGCAATTGTTCTATTTACAAGTGATATTCGTTTAAATAATAAAAGGTGAAGACAAAAGACAGATTCGACGAATTGAAGACGCAAACGACCAAAAAGCTCAAAAGTACAAAATACAATCAAAGTGGTTCCCATTATTGATGAGAAACGTCTCAAAATTACAAGAGTACAAGACGCGAAACGCACAGTACAAGATATTAAATTAGACGCAAGGACGTTCAAAAATCCGGAACCGGGACCAAAGTCAACTCTCAACGCTCGACGTAACGAACCTAAAATTACAAGTCAACTATGCACATGAATATAATATAATATATAATTAATTCTTAAAATTAATATATATATTATATAATATAATATAAACGTCGGCAAACAAGAAAACAAATGAGTGTGAGCTGATACCTACCTCCATGCGATCGCATGGAAATCAGGCATCAAAGCCATGCGATCGCATGGCCCTGAAATATTGGCCACATCTATAAATTTCGCAGTTTTTGGTCGAATAAATATTATCCATCCATCTCTCTATCTATCAAACGTATATATATATATATATATATATATATATATATATATATATATATATTATATTTTAATTTTAATTTTAATTTAAAATTCTAATAATAAGGGTATGTTAGCGAATGTTGTAAGGGTGTAAGTCGAAATTCTGTCCGTGTAACGCTACGCTATTTTAAATCATTGTAAGTTATATTTAACCTTTTTAATTTAATGTCTCGTAGCTAAGTTATTATTATGCTTATTTAAGACGAAGTAATCATGATGTTGGGCTAAAATATTAAGACGGGGTAATTGGGCTTTATACCATAATTGGAGTTTGGACAAAATAACGACACTTGTGGAAATTAGACTACGGGCTATCAATGGACTTTATATTTGTTTAATTAAATGATAGTTTGTTAATTTAATATAAAGATTTACAATTGAACATACCTATAAATAACCATATACACTCGATCGGACACGATGGGCGGGATATTTATATGTACGAATAATCGTTCATTTAACTGGACACGGGAATGGATTAATAGTTAATAGACTTTGATAGTTAAAGCTAAGGGGTATAAAATACTATTAAATTTTACAAGGAAATACTATTAAATACGATACAATTTTACACAAGATATTTATTTATTTATTGAATGGATATACTTAAACCTTGCTACAACACTTATAGGCAGTGTACCTAATCGTACAGTAGTGTAGTTTTTAGTAAGTCCGGTTCGTTCCACAGGGAATCTTTTTCACAAAGCTTAACGCTATATTAGTTTAAATTTATAAAAATACAAATATATATATAAGTAATATTATTATTATTATAAAGGGGGGTTTTTACCGTTTAATGACCGGTTTGTCGATTTTAAAAACTTTAGTTGCAGTTAAAACAAAATGTAAAATATTAAATAAATAAAAGACTTAATTTTAAGCGTAAAGTAAATAACGATAATGAAATTGCGAATAATAAAACTGCGATAAAATAAACTTGCGATAATTAAAAAGTACGATAATTAAAAGTGCAATTAAATACAATAACAATAAATAAAAATGCTATAATTAGAAGTGCAATTAAATATAAAATAAAGGAAATTAAATATGAAATAAAAGAATTATGCTTATTTAAACTTCCGTAATCATGATGTTTGACGTGTTGATTTTAGTTTTATGCCCATGGGTTAATTGTCCTTTGTCCTGGATTATTTAATATGTCCGTCTGGTTTTTGTCCATAACAGTCCATCAGTCATAAATATAAAGTGCGAGTGTCCTCGTCAAATTATCCTTATACCCGAAGTTTAAATATTCCAACTAATTGGGGACTTAAACTGTAACAAGATTTTAATACTTTGTTTAATAATTACACCAGGATGTCGACTGAGTGTAACCCAAGGTTTTAATACTTTGTTATCAATTATGCCAAGTGTCCTTGTACATAATTTCACCCCTGTTTTAATAATTTTAGTGGCTATTAATCCATTCCTGTGTCCGGTTAAATGAACGATTATTCGTACATATAAATACCCCGTCCATCGTGTCCGATCGAGTGTATATGGTTATTTATAGGTACGTCCAATTGTAAATCTTTATATTAAAATTAACAAACTATCATTTAGTTAAATAAATATAAAGCCCATTAATAGCCTATAGTCTAATTTCCACAAGTGTCATTCTTTTGTCCAAACCCCAATTATGGTACAAAGCCCAATTACCCAATTTTAGTAATTAGCCCAACATCATGATTACTTCATTTTAAATAAGCATAATAATAACTTAGCTACGAGACATTAAATTAAAAAGGTTGAACATAACTTACAATGATTAAAAATAGCGTAGCGTTACACGGACAGAATTTCGACTTACACCCTTACAACATTCGCTAATACACCCTTATTATTAGGATTTAAAATTAAAATTAAAATTAAAATATAAATTATATATACATATACTACGTTGAGTGAAGAAGAAAAAGATGTGATTTGTGTTACACCAAAGCTCGATTTTTATAGGCATGTGATCTGGAAAAGAGGCTCATGCGATCGCATGGATTTATGCCTTCCAGGCCATGCGATCGCATGGCCAGCTGGGGAGAGCCACTTTTGGTTATTTTCTTCTGCCGACGTTTATTTATAATAATATAATATATATATTAATTTTAAGAATTAATTATATATTATATTATATTCATGTGCATAGTTGACTTGTAATTTTTAGTCCGTTGCGTCGAGCGTTGAGAGTTGACTCTGGTCCCGGTTCCGGATTTTCGAACGTCCTTGCGTACAATTTAATATCTTGTACTTTGCGTTTTGAATCTTGTACTCTTGTAATTTTGAGACGTTTCTTATCAATAATTGGAACCTCATTGATTGTATTTTGTACTTTTGAGCTTTTTGGTCGTTTGCGTCTTCAATTCGTCGAATATGTCTTTTGTCTTCACCTTTTATTATTTAAGCGAATATCACTTGTAAATAGGACAATTGCAACTAAAAGCTTGTCTTTCTTGAGGAATAATGCTATGAAATATATGTTCGTTTTTAGCATTATCAAATATTCCCACACTTGAGCGTTGCTTGTCCTCAAGCAATATAGTCTTGAAATACTAGAAACACTTCTTTATTCTTCACACTTTGTACATCAGTGATTTCAATACGGCGGTATAAACAATGGTAGTAACGATGTGGTTTACAGTCCCACATGACTATAAAATTTAGATCCATTAAGGAAATTGGATCTTTATGAAAACATTTGATCTTTTGAAAATTAAATCTAGTTTTTACCCTAGATAAGTTTTTCGGAATAACCCTTCACCAGTGTTTGCAAAATATTTTTGTGGGTTTGGTGGGTTTCAGATTTGAAAATTTTAGCTCAAAATTGTGGTTTTGTGTCACCCACTTGCTAATCTTGTATTAGGAAAGCAACACATCCAGTATACTTGCTCCGTATATTACCTTTCGGTAAACTACCATCCGGTTGTAAAGGAAAGCGTTGAACAAGCAACTGTTAAGGCAATGTCCCCTGACATGCTTTTAATTATGGTTTATAACGTGTCGGACGCAATTACTATCCTTTGTAGGAGCAATAGTAAAGCTCACCCTTATGATTTTTCGGTCTGGCACAAGGTCCTGTCTTCGACCATGCTATGCAACCACCGTTCTTACGGTTGACACCCGATTTGGTTCAGGTGACCTAATGGATTCTAGGTGAATTCTTAGGATTTTACGTTCAATGGTAATGAACGCATTGAAAATGGGTTTTCAGAAAACAAATCGGTTTATAATTTGATCAAAATATTTTCTCGTTCAAGCTCGAGTTTAGATATCATTGAATTCCATGAGTTTTTAATTCTCAATCTTTAAGGTCAATCTCTAGGATTGAGTAATATCAGTCTTAAAAGCTGATTTTTGATCTTTAAAGGAGATTATCCTTTCTGGGGATCTGATTCATTAGTCTTATCAAGCTAATTTGCACGGTGCCCCCCATTATACGAGATAAATCCTTCTCATGGTTAGGATAAATCTGACCACTTGGCGACCCTGTTTTATGCTGAGGTCCGTGGATTTCCTGCTGATTTTAGAGATGACTTTTCTTAATTTTTCATCAACCTACAGCTAGTCTGGACGACAACTTCCTGACCTAAATCAAGAAGCGCGTTTCTTTTTCGGAAGACTTTACTCCCTTTTAATGATGTAATTGATTCATCGTGTAGATCCATCTCTTCTTTTCTTTCATCGGGTAAAATAGTTTAGTTTAGTCCAAAGCAAAAGTATTTTTAGTTATTTGTTACAGAAATATGTGACATATGTTTAAGATAACTTGGTAATTTTTCCCACACTTGGCTTTTATTTTCCTTTTTATTGTCCTCTATTCCATTTTAAATGAATTTTAACATTTTAGTTTGTTTCTCAATTTATGTCCTTTCCGAGGTAACAATAATTTCGGTGTTAACACCTAGTTTTATCGTTCATAAATATGTATAAATATGATTTTGAGTTCATTTAATTGAAAATTTTGAAAAAATTTACTAGAATTGGGTAGCCAGTATATAAGACTAGGGCTGTTCTTTATTATCAGAGAGCACTAGATTCTAATACAACTACTACTTTACTAGTATTTCTAATGGTAACCAAGTGTATAAAGTAAAAATTTTAAAATCCGAAAGAATTTAACCCCTTCCCACACTTAAGATCTTGCAATTCCCTCATTTGCAAGAAATCAGTAACAATTTAAATTATTGAGGGTGATTAGCGTAGAAATGATTAAATTTTACCAAAGTTTCCAAACATATTGGCGTTTGTTTGCTGAATGATAAATGGTACATATCATTTTTCCATTCCGTGTGTTGTTACATCACATTTATCTTGTCGTCAAAATTAGTAGCTTTTGCTGAACTTAATGCCAGTCTTTGAAAATCGCTGTTTTACCCTGTTTTGTACAATTTACCATATACATACATACAAATATAAACATGCATGGCAATTTAAAATGGGACTTAATATTCCACTTTTAAATCCTAAATATGAAATATTAGTACACAATAATAATAAAAATGATAAAGATTACATAAGTATATTCAAGTAACATAAGTTTAAACATGAATAAGTAAAAAGATAAAAACATAAAAATCATATAAATAACCAAATGGAACTAAATCAATCTGGATATGGGTTCCAGTTTATCTCGTCAGGTGGGTTCCATTATTGGTTATAGGTGTTTTGATAGGCTTGATTATAGTCATACCGGTTAAAGGGTGGTCGGATATCGGGGCTGTGTGGCGGAAAATGAGCAGGTCGAGTAGGTACATAGTTATTTGGTACCTGATATGATAGCTGGCTCATGATTTGGTGCTGATGAACTAACCAGCTATCGTGTTGGCGTCGCCTATAATCCTCGTATACTCGCTCGGAGTTCCACTGCTCATACATACTATGTCTGGCCGCGTTCGTCATTGCTTCCTCATCTATACGAACGTGGACGTCAAGAATAGCATCTCGAAAGACATCCCTAATGTCTTCCGCCTCCTCCATTTTCTCGTCTGAGCCTCTCTCTACCTGAGGATGAGATCCCTCATAGGGTACTGCCTGGTTACGTCTACTTTTCAATACCTTAGCACCCACATAAACTTTCAATCCTAAGGGCTCAACCTGTTCTCTACAAAGCTGTAATGGACCCCCTTGGTTTCTATCAACACCTAAATACTCTCCAATGAGAGTAACAAAAATACCTCCTCCTATTATACTCCCGTCCTGCATTCCCTCTACCATTTTAGATAAATAAAAAGCAACACAGTAAGGGATATTGACAAAGCTTCTAGGATCCCAAATACACTTTAGGTAGAATAAATCATGTAAGGTAATTTTTTCTTTATTATGACCTCTCTGTGTAATCGAATTAGCCAAAAATCTATGAATAATACGAAGCTCGGCTCTGTCAATATGTGTATAGGAGTGTCCTCCTGCTCGTGTAAAAACATCAAAATGTGACATACGCCTCCAAATGGCGTCAGCGTCAAAGTTACTATCTACCCTTTCACCATAATGAATCAAATTTGTACAATCGGGTAATAGCAACTCACCAGGAGTATATATCTGTAAGGCCCTGGCCATGTCCAGCATGGACATTCTGTACATCCTACCGCTAAGGATAAACCTAAGAAATCTTCTATCATCTATTCTAACTATATTTGTATCAAGTGATACAGTACTCATCAACTCAACACACCATTCCTTATATACAGGTCTACAAATGGTGAAAAGACGTTCCCAATCTGTAAAAGAAGAACTACCATACCTTTGAACTAAAAGCTGTCTAACACGGTCAGCTAGATGGATCGTTTCCAAAGGGGCCCAATCGATTACCCTTGGCACCTCTACATTTTTTGTTACCAATTTGAATTTGTTCCTTTGATATGTCTCGTAATCTCTCCATCTCCTATCAAATCTCAGATTAGGATGCAGAGTGTGCTCAGGAATCATTGGGAATTCTACTGGCGGCCTCATTGGAAATACTATGAATTCATCAACAAACTGTACCGGATCATAACAAGGTATGTGATGATCAGGCTGTTGTTGTTGTTTCTGTTGTGGTTCTTGTTTGTGTTGCATTTCTGGTTCTGGTTCTGGTTCTGGTGCTGGTGCTGGTCGTCTAGATGATGATGCTCCTGAACCTCCAGTATCGGCTTTCTGCAAAACACATTAAACACAAAATTTGTGCATCCAAATATGCATTAGTGTTAGCAAAATAACAACTTAAAACAATCACTATAACATGTTAAATCAAAATTAAACTTATACACATTTTCACAATTTTTCACAATTCTATACTTTTCAAATAAGCATATATGAAAATGTATACAAAGTTCATAAGCTTTTAACTCAAATAACATGTCAAAATAGTTATTACTAATAATTAAACAAGTCTCAAATGGCAAATATATCAAATTAATCAAGTTCATGAATTTTGGACTTAAAAAGTCCACTTTAATTTCTAAAAATCATGTTTAGGATCAATGTTTGGATCATTTAACTATCTAAACATGTTACACTATTCAATTTAGCAATAATTCATGACAAAAATCGGTCATAACCTGTTTATATCAAAAAGCCCCAAATTGCTCAAGAACACAAACCCTAGATTTCTAAAAATTTTGAAGTTTTTGGCTTCAAATCATGTTAAATAGCATCAATCTAGGTTATACATGCATAAAATACTAACAATTTAACACTAATTACACTAGAAATTAACAAAATTGCATTAGGTAAAAAATTGGTAATTATTACAAAAACTAGGAATTTATAGAGTTTAGGGGTGTAATTTTTACAATTTTGCTGAAGAATGAGAATCTAGGCATGATTAGAGCAAGAAAAATGACGAATTACGGTGAAAAATGGCGAATTTTAGAGGTGATTTGGGAGTATTTTCGTATGTTTGTGTGTTGTGGTGTGAAGAACTCAGCTCTCTGAGCTATTTGTTTCTGGCCTGCATTTGGTCCCCATGCGATCGCATGGGTTCCAAGTGCAAACCCCATGCGATCGCATGGGGTGCCGGCTACAGTACTTTCAGTTTTTTTTTTTATATATCTTATACTAATTAAAACAATTAAGTAATTAATTTTAAAATTTTGTTTCCCTTGTTATTTAGGACGAGGTCATTTCGGATCGATGTCCTAGTCCGTCCTTTGACAAAATTTTAAAATTTATCTTTTTGTAGCGATTGTTTTAAAAGCTAAGATTTTTATATTTTTTTAATGTTTTTGGCATACTTTAATTCAATAAGATTAAAAATAATGATAATAAAAGTTCTCGTCCCTCCCTCGGGTAAAGTAATTTCGGTTCAATGACCTAGTCTTCAACTTACGACGAATTTTAAAAATCATATTTTTAACTTAATGAGATAAAGTAAATTTTTGTTTTTAAATTCACACCAAACTTAAAATAAAAATACATAAAATTCAAAATTAATATTAAAAATTCACACCAAACTTAAAATTTGAAATGCATAAAATTAAAAATTCTTATTTAAAAATTAAAAATTCACACCAAACTTAATTTAAAAATTCATATTATAAAATCACACCAAACTTATATTATATTTTTCAAATATTTACAATTTTAAATATATTGTTTTTACAAAGTTTACAATATTAATTTAAGATTTATATATTAATTTTAAAAACATGGTAAAAATAAAATTAAAAATCTTTTTGGCTTTTTATCCCACTTTAATCAATCAAATATTATCAAAAATATGCGCCCCTCTTTTCGGTAAAGTAATTTCGGTTCCATGACCTAATTTAACTCATGACGAATTTTTGAAATATTTTGAGTTGATTGATTAAAGATATTTATACCTTAAGAATAAACGTTAAATTTCGCAGTGATGTAATAAATTTTTGTATGATATCAATAATTTCGGTCGCCAAACCTAATTTTATTCAATACCAATTTAATACTTTATAGCGAACAAATTAGCGTTTATTATCAAAAGGTTAAAAAAAAAAAACTGTACAGACTTACCTGTGAGATAGTATTCTTTAGTTATATGATCTATCTCATTCATAAGATAGTCGGTTTAATTGGTTTTCCATGGCTACATAGGCGTAACCTCGAGCATTCAGTGTTTTTTCTTCTAAACATATGAACGGTCCGTCTCTGCATAAAGTAACAAATTCGGTATTTGAATAGGTTTGATTATTTGAACATTTACCTCCATGTGACCATTTTCCACATTTGTGACATCTTTCTAGGTGTCGTGCTCTTCTTTTCGCTGCGAATTTTGATTTTCCTTTACCAAATTGTAACTTATTATCTTCGCATCTGGATTCTTTTCTTACTCCGTCCAATCTTTCTCTGATTACTGATACTATTTCACTCGGAAGTGTGTCATTATTACGTTTAGTGATCAAAGCGTGTAGCATTAGACCATGGTTTAGTTCACAGGCAGTCTTCATTTCGTAAAACCCTAAAAAAAATAAAAATTCAGAATGGGGGGAGAAGACTAATTCTTTAGGGTCTACTAGGGAAAGACCATTCGGGTTCCATTTTCGAGAACTACACGAAAACAGAAAATCTAACTCTAACAGAAATACATATTATCCTTTAAAGACTTGATTCTCCCCACACTTAGTTAGCTGTGGTATAGAAATTGTGATTAACTTCATTGTCGAATTCCATCGGACTATCTATGTAGTGTTTAACTCTGTAACCATTAACTTTAAATTCAATCTCATTTGAATTTATTAATTCTATCGTTCCGTATGGGAAAACTCTTTTGACTATGAATGGTCCAGACCATCTTGATTTCAATTTTCCAGGAAATAGCTTGAATCGTGAATTGAAAAGAAGAACTCTGTCTCCTTCTTTAAATTTTTTTAAACTTCTGATTCTTTTATCATGCCATTTCTTCGTTCTTTCTTTATAGATTAACGAATTTTCGTATGCTTCATGTCTTAATTTTTCTAATTCGTTTAGTTGACTTAATCGTAGACGTCCAGCTTCATGTATATCAAGATTACATGTCTTCAAAGCCCAAAATGCTTTGTGTTCAATTTCTACTGGAAGATGACATGCTTTTCCATAAACAAGTCTAAAAGGTGTGGTTCCAATTGGAGTTTTGTAGGCTGTTCTAAAAGCCCATAGTGCATCCTCCAATTTAATGGACCATTCCTTCGGATTTGATCCTACGGTTTTCTCTAGAATACGTTTTAAAGCTCGGTTGGTATTTTCAACTTGTCCACTTGTTTGTGGATGATATGCGGTGGAGATTTTATGAGTTACTCCATATCTTTTGAGAACTTTCTCAAGTTGATTATTACAGAAATGAGTACCCCGATCACTTATTAAAGCTTTCGGTGTTCCAAACCTTGCAAAAAGACGTTTTAAAAAGTTGACTACAACTCGTGCATCATTAGTTGGGAGAGCTTGTGCTTCCGCCCATTTAGATACATAATCAATGGCAACGAGAATATAGAGATTATTATGAGATTTTGGAAATGGACCCATAAAGTCAATACCCCAAATGTCAAATACTTCACATACTTGGATAACATTTTGTGGCATTTCATCACGTTGACTTATTTTTCCGGCCCTTTGACAAGCATCACAGGATTTGCAAAGAAGGTGTGCGTCTTTGTAAATTGTAGGCCAATAGAATCCAGCATCGTAAACTTTTTTTGCTGTTAGTTGAGGCCCATAATGCCCTCCTGTTGGTCCTGTGTGACAATGGTTTAAATTTTACTAGCTTCATCTCCAAATACACATCGGCGTATTATTCCATCGGGACAACTTTTAAATAGATGTGGATCTTCCCAGAAATAGTGTTTTATATCACTGAAGAATTTCTTTCGTTTTTGGTACGATAATCCTTTTTCAAGGAATCCACATACTAAATAGTTTGCATAGTCTGCAAACCATGGAATTTCATTATAATCTATCTTAAATAGATATTCATCAGGAAAGTTGTCTTGTATGGCCGATTCATTTAGAACTTCTAATTCGGGATTTTCAAGACGAGAAAGATGATCAGCGGCGAGATTTTATGCTCCTCTTTTATCTCGGATTTCAATATCAAACTCTTGTAAGAGTAAGATCCAACGGATTAATCTTGGTTTGGCATCTTGTTTTGAAAATAGGTATCTAAGAGCAGAATGGTCGGTATAGACCACCGTTTTTGCTAGAACGAGATATGAACGAAATTTGTCAAAAGCAAAGACAATAGCAAGGAGTTCTTTTTCAGTAGTTGTGTAATTCGTTTGTGCTCCTTGTAACGTCTTACTAGCATAATATATAGGTTGAAATCGTTTTTCAATCCTTTGTCCTAAAACGGCTCCCATTGTAAAATCACTTGCATCGCACATTAGTTCAAACAGTAGATTCCAATTTGGTGTTATCATGATCGGCGCATTAGTAAGTTTCTCTTTAAGAATATTAAAAGATTTGATACATTCATCTGAAAAGATGAATGGAGCATCCTTTTCTAGGAGTTTATTCATAGGAGTGGCAATTTTAGAAAAATCTTTTATGAAACGTCGGTAAAAACCGGCATGCCCTAGAAAACTCCTAACTCCTCTAACATTAGTTGGATGTGGAAGTTTAGCAATTACATCTACTTTAGCTCTATCCACTTCAATTCCTTCCTTTGAGATTTTATGTCCAAGAACGATGCCTTCTTTAACCATGAAATGACATTTCTCCCAATTAAGTACTAGATTTGATTGTTCGCATCTAATAAGCATTCGTTCCAGATTAACTAGACATGATTCAAATGTATCACCGAAGACTGAAAAGTCATCCATGAAAACTTCCATGCATTCTTCTATCATGTCGTGAAAAATCGCCATCATACACCTTTGAAAGGTTGCAGGGGCGTTGCAAAGTCCAAATGGCATGCGTTTGTAAGCAAAAGTACCATAAGGGCACGTGAATGTGGTTTTCTCTTGATCTTCGGGTGCTATTGGAATTTGAAAATATCTGAAAAATCCATCTAGAAAACAATAGTAACTATTTCCGGCTAATCTTTCCAACATTTGATCAATGAAAGGTAAGAGAAAGTGATCTTTTCTGGTGGCGTCATTTAATTTTCTATAATCAATACACACACGCCATCCTGTTACAGTCCTAGTAGGAATAAGCTCATTTTTTTCATTTGTAATGACAGTCATGCCACCCTTCTTAGGCACGCATTGAACTCGGCTTACCCATGAGCTATCAGAAATTGGATAAATTAAACCTACATCTAGCAGTTTAATAATTTCTTTTTTAACTACATCTTGCATATTAGGATTTAGTCTTCGTTGGCGTTGCACATACGTTTTATGACCTTCTTCCATAAGGATTTTATGTGTGCAATACGAAGGACTTATTCCTTTAATATCATGAATCTTCCATGCAATGGCTGGTTTATGAGCTTTCAACACAGAAATGAGTTGTGATTTCTCATTTTTAGTAAGAGAAGACGATATTATTACAGGTAATTCAGATTCACCATGTAAATAAGCGTATTCCAAATGGTTTGGAAGTGGCTTTAACTCTAATTTAGGAGGTTCTTCTATCGATGATTTGTATCGATATCTGTCTTCTTCTTTTAGCATTTGAATTTCTTCTGTTGTTGGTTCATATCCATTAGCTATAAGTGTAGCTAACATTTCAACTTCATCAATTGGTTCAGTTCCTTCTCCTAAAGAACATTCTCCTGTTCCTTGTAATTCTGGAAATTCTTCTAATAATTCTGCATGTGAATCTATAGTTTGAATATAATAACATGTATCATCTGCAGATTGCGGTTGTTGCATTGCTCTATCAACTGAATAGGTAACACTCTCGTCCTCTATACTTAGGGTCAGTTTCTTACCGAACACGTCTATCATTGCTTTAGCCGTGTTTAAGAATGGTCTTCCTAATATGAGAGGAACTTGAGAATCTTCTTCCATGTCCAGAACAACAAAATCTACTGGAAATACTAAAGTACCAACTTTAACTAGCATGTTCTCCATTATCCCTCTAGGATATTTTATTGATCTATCGGCTAGTTGTATGCTTATTCTTGTTAGTTTCAATTCTCCAAGGTCTAGTTTAGTGTATAGTGAAAACGGCATTAAATTTATACTAGCACCTAAGTCTGCCAATGCTTCTATTGAACTAAGACTACCCAGAAAACATGGAATTGTGAAACTTCCTGGATCAGATAGTTTTTCTGGTATCTTATTCAACAGCACTGCTGAACAATTAGCATTCATAGTAACAGCCGAGAGTTCTTCCATTTTCTTTCTATTTGAGATTAGATCTTTCAAGAATTTAGCATATCTAGGCATTCCTGAAATCACATCAATGAAAGGAAGATTTACATTTATCTGTTTAAACATATCCAAGAATTTGGATTGCTCGGCTTCAAGTTTCTCTTTCTTCATTTTACTCGGGTAAGGAAGTGGTGGTTGGTATGGTTTAACATAAGGTTTAGCCTTAACTGTGTTATCTTCATTAACCTTTTCAACTACCGGTTCTTTTTCCTTATCTTGATTAGGTTGTGGTTCTTGTGGAGTAAGAATAGCTTCATCAGAAGTTACAGGTATTTCAGGTGGTTTAAGTGTTGTACCACTTCTTATGGTAATGGCTTTAGCTGTTTCATTCCGGGGGTTAGCATTTGTATCACTAGGTAAACTTTCCGGTTTTCTTTCACCTATTAACCTTGCTAGGTTACTTACTTCTTGTTCCAGATTTTGAATAGAAGCTTGTTGATTTCTAAATGCTTGAGCATTTTGTTCATTAGTTTGTTTTTGAGATGTGAAAAACTGCTTTTGAGTTTCAACTAGCTTCGTCATCATATCTTCTAAATTCGGCTTTTTATCATCGGGTTGTGGTGGTTTGTTTTGAAAATTAGGTCTTTGCTGATTGTAAGTATTGTTGAATACTTGTTGATTGCTAGGACCTTGTTGGTTGTTGTATGGAATATTTCGGTTATAGTTCTGATTTTGATTGTAAATAGGTCATGGCGGTTGATAATTATTCTGATAATTATTTCCAGGCCTTTGGTTTATGTATGAAATATTCTCTCTTTGTTCCATTGTTAATTCAATACTGAGACAATCTTTTGTCAAATGTGGTCCTCCACACTGCTCACAACTAATTCGTATTGAGTGAATATCCTTAGTCATCTTTTCCATTCGTCTCTCGACATCATCTATCTTTGCGAAAATGGAATCTAAGTCATGGCTAGAATCGGCTCTAGCTGCTTTAGATGATCTAACGATATATTTTTCTTGGTGCCACTCATGTGAGTGGGAAGCAGTGTTATCAATAATTTTATAAGCATCAGTTTCGGTTTTCTTCATAATGGAACCACCAGCTGCTATATCGATGTCTTTTCTTGTAGTGATGTCGCATCCTTGGTAGAATATTTGTACTATTTGACAGGTGTCTAAACCATGTTGCGGACATCCTCTTAATAACTTTCCAAATCTTGTCCACGCCTCATATAGAGTTTCATTCGGTTTCTGTGTGAACATAACAATTTCTCCTTAAAGTCTTACGGCTTTAGATGCCGGAAAGAATTGTTTAAGAAAATTTTCAACTAAAACGTCCCATGTATCAATCGCCCCTTCAGGTAACGATTCCAACCAATCTTTCGCTTCTCCCTTTAAAGTCCAGGGAAATAACATGAGATATATCTGTTCATCCTCCACTTCTCGGATTTTAAATAGTGTGCAGATCCTATTAAAGGTACGAAGATGTTCATTTGGATCTTCCTTCGGCGCACCACTAAATTGGCATTGATTAGTCACCATGTGTAGAATTTGTCCTTTGATTTCATAATCTGGCGCATTAATGTCTGGATGAGTAATTGCGTGACCTTGGCCAGTGCGTTTAGCTCTCATTCGGTCTTCCACACTTAGAGGTTCCAGATTCTCCATAATTGAATTTGTTGAATCCGAATCACTAGAGGATTCTGATATAATGGTTCGTTCCTCAACAATCTCTGTTTGAATGATTGGTGGTTCCGGAGGAAAGTTTAGTGGTTCAGGATCTATGAATCGTCCCTGAATATTCTCCGGATTCTCAATTGTGAGGTCGGGTTCAAAAAATGGATTATCGAAAATTTGAACTGGAGTATTTGGTCGACTGGATGACGATTCTAAAGAAAAATCAACGGCGGTAATATTTGCTAAATGTCTTGATCTAGTTACAGGTGGTGAACGTACAAAAGGTGGTGAACGTCTTGCTCGGTGCATTCACTGAATATCCTATTAGTTTTTAAAAAGGAAAGAAAAATTATATAAGTTATCCAATTAATAGACTTTTCTGATTTTGCCCACGTTTCGAATAGCCAAAAGATGCAGCAGAGGGGCAGGATTCGTTTGGTCTCAATATAATTGAGGACTGTTAGGCTCCAATAACCCGGTCCACGTACAAATCCAACTATTACTACGAACCAGAAAATTTTGATGTCTATCAATTTAACGACTTAAAATAAATTTTTATAATTTTAAGAAATTTAGATAAGAAGTAGAATAAAAATCTATGTCCTAAAAACTAGAATAGCGAGAAATAAGAAAGAAAAAGAGCGCGTCGGAAAAGGTCGAAAAAGAAAAGAAAAATTGAAAAAGGCATTGAAAAATAAGAAATAAAAAGAGTGACTTATAAAACTTTAAAACATTCGCCTAATCCAACCTTATTACTACCACTAACTTAAAATTATAATCGCAAATTTAGATTACTAATTGGAATGATAATTGATACATAGGTAAAAGGCGTCGAGAAATAAGAAAATAGCGCGTCTAAACTTAAAAAGGAACTAAAAATTTAAAACTAAAAGTTGCGTCTTAAAGCTTACAAGTAAAACTGTATCCCAAATGGAAATAACTTAAAAAGGTACTAAAACTTAAAAAGGCGTCGCAAAATTCTAAAGCACCTAAATCTTAGTCTAAAGAAAAAGCACTTAAGGGATTTTACGGCAAGGCCTAAAAATCTAGAAATAAAAATAACTATGGCAAAAACTATGAATTAAAACTAAATACGAGCGAAAAATACAAAAGTTACGCTAAAACTATTAAAAAGGGACAAAATATAAAAATATATAAAAAGTTGTAAAAATTACAATTTTCATTAAAATATTATTTTTATATTATTTATTTTATAAAACTATTAATTTTATAAATTATTAAAACTAATTTAGACTTAAAATACAAATTATAAATAAACTAAACTAAATAATAAAATAATTATAACCTAATTAGGGTTATTAATTAATAATAATTATTATTATAAACCCTAATTTCGTACAGCTTATGTTTCAGACGAGTCAAATCACTCCATGCGATCGCATGGAGTGTATGCTATATATTCATGTTATCGCATGACGTAGAAAATCGGGCCAGATGGGTTGGGCTGCTACAGTGTAGCCCGTAAACTTTTATATTTTTTTTGTTTTTTTTTTGTTTTGCTGTTTTGATGTGTTATAAAAAAAACACAATATTTAAATAAAATTTATATTTTTAAATACTAAAAATAAAAATAAAGAAACTTTATAAAACTTATATATTTAACAAACTCTTAAAAATATATAAATTTTTGAATTTTAAAAACGTATTTTTACAAAAACGTATTTTTATAAAAGTAAACTAAAAATAAAAATCTTTTTTTTTATATAGCGTTGCACTTCCGGCTTTTAAGCTAAATTTTTAAGTTCCCCGGCAGCGGCGCCAAAAATACTTGATAGTTAAAGCTAAGGGGTATAAAATACTATTAAATTTTACAAGGAAATACTATTAAATACGATACAATTTTACACAAGATATTTATTTATTTATTGAATGGATATACTTAAACCTTGCTACAACACTTATAGGCAGTGTACCTAATCGTACAGTAGTGTAGTTTTTAGTAAGTCCGGTTCGTTCCACAGGGAATCTTTTTCACAAAACTTAACGCTATATTAGTTTAAATTTATAAAAATACAAATATATATATAAGTAATATTATTATTATAAAGGGGGGTTTTTACCGTTTAATGACCGGTTTGTCGATTTTAAAAACTTTAGTTGCAGTTAAAACAAAATGTAAAATATTAAATAAATAAAAGACTTAATTTTAAGCGTAAAGTAAATAACGATAATGAAATTGCGAATAATAAAAGTGCGATAAAATAAACTTGCGATAATTAAAAAGTACGATAATTAAAAGTGCAATTAAATACAATAACAATAAATAAAAATGCGATAATTAGAAGTGCAATTAAATATAAAATAAAGGAAATTAAATATGAAATAAAAGAATTATGCTTATTTAAACTTCCGTAATCATGATGTTTGACGTGTTGATTTTAGTTTTATGCCCATGGGTTAATTGTCTTTTGTCCTGGATTATTTAATATGTCCTTCTGATTTTTGTCCATAACATTCCATCAGTCATAAATATAAAGTGCGAGTGTCCTCGTCAAATTATCCTTATACCCGAAGTTTAAATATTCCAACTAATTGGGGACTTAAACTATAACAAGATTTTAATACTTTGTTTAATAATTACACCAGGATGTCGACTGAGTGTAACCCAAGGTTTTAATACTTTGTTATCAATTATGCCAAGTGTCCTTGTACATAATTTCACCCCTGTTTTAATAATTCTAGTGGCTATTAATCCATTCCCGTGTCCGGTTAAATGAGCGATTATTCGTACATATAAATACCCCGCCCATCGTGTCCGATCGAGTGTATATGGTTATTTATAGGTAAGTCCAATTGTAAATCTTTATATTAAAATTAACAAACTATCATTTAGTTAAACAAATATAAAGCCCATTAATAGCCCATAGTCTAATTTCCACAAGTGTCGTTCTTTTGTCCAAACCCCAATTATGGTACAAAGCCCAATTACCCAATTTTAGTAATTAGCCCAACATCATGATTACTTCATTTTAAATAAGCATAATAATAACTTAGCTACGAGACATTAAATTAAAAAGGTTGAACATAACTTACAATGATTAAAAATAGCGTAGCGTGACACGGACAGAATTTCGACTTACACCTTTACAACATTCGCTAACATACCCTTATTATTAGGATTTAAAATTAAAATTAAAATTAAAATATAAATTATATATACATATACTACGTTGAGTGAAGAAGAAAAAGATGTGATTTGTGTTACACCAAAGCTCGATTTTTATAGGCATGTGATCTGGAAAAGAGGCTCATGCGATCGCATGGATTTATGCCTTCCAGGCCATGCGATCGCATGGCCAGCTGGGGAGAGCCACTTTTGGTTGTTTTCTTCTGCCGACGTTTATTTATAATAATATAATATATATATTAATTTTAAGAATTAATTATATATTATATTATATTCATGTGCATAGTTGACTTGTAATTTTTAGTCCGTTGCGTCGAGCGTTGAGAGTTGACTCTGGTCCCGGTTCCGAATTTTTGAACGTCCTTGCGTACAATTTAATATCTTGTACTTTGCGTTTTGAATCTTGTACTCTTGTAATTTTGAGACGTTTCTTATCAATAATTGGAACCTCATTGATTGTATTTTGTACTTTTGAGCTTTTTGGTCGTTTGCGTCTTCAATTCGTCGAATCTGTCTTTTGTCTTCACCTTTTATTATTTAAGCGAATATCACTTGTAAATAGGACAATTGCAACTAAAAGCTTGTCTTTCTTGAGGAATAATGCTATGAAATATATGTTCGTTTTTAGCATTATCAGACTTATTAAAACAAGGGTGAAATTATGTACAAGGACACTTGGCGTAATGGTTAACAAAGTATTAAAACCTTGGGTTACACGCAGTCGATATCCTGGTGTAATTATTAAATAAAGTATTAAAACCTTGTTACAGTTTAAGTCCCCAATTAGTTGGAATATTTGACTTCGGATATAAGGATAATTTAACGAGGACACTCGCACTTTATATTTATGACTGATGGACTGTTACGGACAAAAACCAGACGGACATATTGAATAATCCAGGACAAAGGACAATTAACCCATGGTAATAAACTAAAATCAACACGTCAAACATCATGATTACGGAAGTTTAAATAAGCATAATTTATATATTTCATATTTAATTGCACTTTTAATTATCGCACTTTAATTTATTGTCATTTATCGTACCTTTTAATTATCGCAATTTTATTTTATCGCACTTTCATTATTGTTATTTACTTTATGCTTTAAATTAAGTTATTTTTAATATTTTACATTAGGTTTTAACTGCGACTTAAGTTTAAAAATCGACAAACCGGTCATTAAACGGTAAAAACTCCCTTTTTATAATAATAATATTTCTTATATATTTTTGTATTTTTACAATTATAGTTTTTAAAAATATAGCGTTAAGCTTGCTTAAAAGATCCCTGTGGAACGAACCGGACTTACTAAAAACTACACTACTGTACGATTAGGTACACTGCCTATAAGTGTTATAGCAAGGTTTAGGTATATCCATTCTATAAATAAATAAATATCTTGTGTAAAATTGTATCGTATTTAATAGTATTTCCAGCAAAAAAATTAATAGTATTTTATACACCACCTCGCACACATCACCCATGGCGAAGAACATCAGGGTTATAATGCCCTAATTTGTGACAGGTACTAGAAGGTGGGTCACATAACCATGAATTTCCGAGTTGGAACTCCGGTCTTGTTTGTTAAAAAGAAGGATGGGTCGATGAGATTGTGTATCGACTACAGAGAATTGAACAAGTTGACAATCAAGAATCAGTATCCGCAACCGAGGATTGATGATTTATTTTATCAGTTGCAGGGATCCAGTTATTATTCGAAGATTGATTTGAGATCCGGGTATCACCAATTGAGAGTCAAAGAAGCTGATGTCCCGAATACGGCGTTTAGAACACGCTATGGACATTATGAGTTTACAGAGATGCCGTTTGGTTTGACGAACGCACCAGCAGTGTTCATAGACCTCATGAACCATGTGTGTAAGTCATACCTAGATAAATTTGTCATTGTATTAATTGATGATATATTGGTGTACTCCAAGAACAAGGAAGAGCACGAACAGCATCTACGATCGATATTGACCATGCTTAGAAAAGAGTAGTTGTATGTAAAGTTCTCTAAGTGTGACTTTTGGTTACCAGAGGTACAATTTCTTGGCCATGTTGTAGGGGCCAATGGAATACAGGTCGATCCAGCAAAGATTGAGTCGGTTAAGAATTAGGAGACTCCAAAGACGCCAACACAGATTAGGCAATTTTTGGGTCTAGCAGGTTACTACAGGAGATTCATTGAAGGATTTTCTAAGATTGCCCGACCATTAACCACGTTGACTCATAAGGGCGAGAAGTATGAGTGGTCAGAACCACAAGAGACTGCATTTCAGTTGTTGAAAGAGAAGTTAACAACTGCACCAGTATTGTCTCTACCAGAGGGAAGTGAAGATTTTGTTGTTTATTTTGATGCCTCACGACAAAGAATGGGTTGCGTGCTTATGCAACGAAATAAGGTTATTGCTTATGGATCACGACAGTTAAAGATTCATGAGCAGAACTACACTACGCACGACCTTGAACTAGGAGCTGTTGTCTTTGCACTTAAGATGTGGAGACACTACCTGTATGGGACCAAGTTTACTATCTTCACCGACCATAAGAATTTACAGTACACACTTGATCAGAAAAGCTCAACATGAGACAACACATTGGATGGAACTACTTAACGATTATAACTGCGAACTTCAATACCATCCGGGCAAGGCGAATATTGTCGCGGATGCTTTAAGCAGAAGAGAGCGAGAGAAACCCCTTAGGGTTAAGGCTCTTAACATAGTTGTCCGTACGAATCTCACATCACAGATCCGTGAAGCACAACGAGAGGCTGTGAAACACGGTACTTTCTCAGAGGAATGGATAAGAAATTTGACATCAAGGAGGATGGAACACGGTACTTTGCTAATCGAATCTGGGTACCAAGGTTTGGTGGATTGATAGAACTAGTATTGGAGGAAGTACACAAGTCAAGGTACTCAATTTATCCGGGATCAGATAAAATGTACCAAGGTTAAGGCTGAACATTTCTACCTATGTCAGAAAGTACTTGACTTGCGCTAAGGTTAAGGCTGAACATCAGAAGCCATCAGGATTATTAACTCAGCCAGAGATTCCCCAGTGGAAGTGGGAAGGTATTACCATGGACTTCATCATGAAAATGCCGAGAACAGTGGGAGGTTACGATGCTATTTGAGTTATCGTGGATTGTCTCACTAAGTCTGCACACCTCTTACCGATAAGAGAAACTGATAAAATGGAGAAGTTGGCTCTGATCTACATTAAGGAAGTCGTCTCTAGGCATGGAGTGCCTATATCTATTATATCCGATCGCGACAGCACATTCACTTCCAGGTTTTGGCAGTCATTACAGAAAGTAATGGGGACTCGTTTAGATATGAGTAGTATATCACCCCTAGACTTATGGCCAGAGCGAACGAACAATTCAAACTTTTGAAGACATGTTGCGAGCATGTGTCATTGATTTTGGAAACGGATGGTATAAGTACTTACCACTAGCTGAGTTCTCATACAATAACAGCTACCATGCGAGCATTAAAGTTGCACCTTTCGAAGTATTGTACGGAAGGAAGTGTAGATCTTCCGTATGTTAGAGTGAATTGGGGGATAGTCAGTTGACAGGTCCCGAGATTATTCAAGAGACGACTGAGAAAGTCCTACAGATTCAGGAACGATTGAGAATGGCTCGGAGTTGTCAAAAGAGTTACGTCGAAGTTAGACAGAAGGAAATGGAATTCCAAGTTGGTGACAAAGTTATGTTTAAAGTATCACCTTAGAAGGGTGTCGTACGGTTTGGAAAATGAGATAAATTGAGTCCTAGATATGTTGGACCATTCGAGATAACCGAAAGGGTTGGACCAGTAGCTTACAGATTGGAGCTGCCACAAGCACTCAGCGATATACACGACGTTTTTCATGTATCCAACCTAAAGAAGTGCCTAGCCGATGATAATTTAATTATTCCTTTAGAGGAACTACGTATCGATGACAAACTTCATTTCATTGAAGAACCTGTCGAAATCTTGGGCCGTGAGGTCAAGCAGTTGAAACAAAGCAGAATTCCTATCGTTAAAGCTCGGTGGAACGCGAGAAGAGGACCAGAGTTCACGTGGGAGCGTGAAGATCAGATGAGGCTGAAATACCCGCAACTGTTTCCTGAGGAAACTACTCCAGCGGACGATCACAAAAATTTTGGGACGAAATTTTTAATAACATGTGGGTAATGTAACAACCCTGCTTTTTCTGTTACTTCCGTTAACCTTCTGTTAGTTTATTTAACGGCTATTATTTAACTTTTGTTTGTTTATGTGTAATAAATAAATACTTGATCCTCGAAGGGTTACAATAATTAATATGGGTTGATATTGATTCGAATAAACATTTCAAATAAAGAAATACGATAAAAACGATACGGTTTTGATAACTGCTTTTTGAACAACGAAACGCTCGGGTTTATTTTAATAATTATTTTAATAATTATTAACTTTTTAAAAATATTTAATTTATTAGGTTTTTAATAAATTAACATTTGGTTACGTTTTAACGATCGGTTTAGCGTTCCGGGCCTTCGGTACGTCTAAACGGCACTTGAAACTAGCCACGATTACACGCTTTTTCAAAACACGAACCCAGGAACTTACCCCATGGGCCATTCGGCCAATTACTCCCACCCCTCCCCTTTTTATTTTAATTGTTGCTACTTGAGGGACCTAATTGCTAAATTAGTGAACTATGGTTAGTATAAATACAAGTATTAAACCTAAAAATTGTAAAAACCCTCACTAACACAAAAAGGCACTCGATCCTCCTCCTACTCCCTTCTGTTCGTCTACCTCAGCCACCAACACACCACCCTTCAATTTTAATTTTTAGCCTAAACCTTCTACACGAACGTTGCAATTCCCTTCGTGCTCTACGCGTTGGTGTATTTAATTTCTTGATCAAAGGTATAATCACATGAACCCTAATCTTAAAAATATGATTTTTATTAATGTTTCATAGTTATGTTGTCAATTGCTCAAGTCTATAAGCGTACATGTTAATTGTTATCGTTAAATTGATCGTTTGATGCGCTAGGGTTAAGAACCGAATTTGTTATTGCATGATCAGTAAATTTAATTTTTTCAAATGCATGATATTATGTGATAATTAGATTCCTTGCGAAAAACTATTGAGTTTAGGCTTTGGATTCGCTTGATTTCGTTTCCGGATGATCAAGTTATGTCCATTTGAATTAACGTTGTGTTTTTGTTGTGTAATTAGAAATCTGGGTTTGATAGACCACGAATTGGCATGTAAAACTTATACCACTAGAAATATAATTTAAAAACACACAAGTTACACTAGGATATCATGTCGTTTGCTTATGTATAACTTGAGATATGCTTGATTTAGTGTAAAAGAGGATTTATACAACACTTGCATGAAAATAGCCTTGTATGATAAAATTTGTTGACTTCTGTGTTTAAAGCTTTGCATATTTGAAATATACACAAAAATTACTTCACCTTTCATGTAGATATCATAGTCTAATTGTATCTATATCTTCGGATATTGCGTGCGAATGTGACAAGCTAAACTAGAATCGAATCTACAACTTGCTCTCTGTGTTATACTCTGTGGGTTGTGTTTATTGAGATAACATGTATGCTTCATGAAAATGAATCTTTATATGTTATGTGGTATATGGTTATTTTATTCCAACCTCCTAAACCTTATGCATTGGGCACACTAGTGCCATACTTTGTGTAACTTCTGAATTGAGCTGAAAACTGAACATTCAACTTGAACGAATAAACTGTACAAATTGGCTTAACAAAAATTTCTCAGCTTTTGATATGTGTTAATTTGACTTGTCCTTGAACTATTTCCATTGACCTTGTGTCAATTTCATGTCCCTAGCTCCGGTTATAGCCAAAACAAAATCAGTGCGCGGTCAGAAACTGACTTGATAAACTACAAATGTACCCCTTCTGATTCCTGACTTTTAATTATCGTATGAGACCCTGGCTGGACTTTTTGGAATTTATTTTGAGTATACTTATGATCTGGAGTTTTCCATGTTTACTTGAATTTTTCACTATGAGATAATATGTTAAGTTTGCTACATGTACATGAACTTTGTGCACAACGATAAACTGAAATTGTGAAAATGACCATTTGTGACCTAAAATGTGTTGTTTGACTTAGGTTGGATATGTTGACCAACACTTGACATGAACCTACTGATGTTGACTTTAGTTGACCAGATTTGACTTTCGGTTTGACTTCGGTTGACCTTGTTTGACTTGCATGAACTAGTTGACTGTATGTTGACTTTTACTTTGAAACGCGTCGAATCGAGCAATAAGAAAACTTATACTATGAAACCACATTTGTTTAGGACATATTTATTGACCAACCTAAATACGTATACTTAGGTTGCATTACTCGGCACTAAACCGTACCAGTTATTTGTCTACTTTCCAATCCAAGCTTATTTAAAGGTGAGTCTACAGTCCCGCTTTTTATATGTTTTCAGGGATGAGAATACATGTTGTTATACTTACATTATCAAATGCTTTTGTATTGACACGAGTACTATATATGCATATTGAGTTTGTTCGCAAAGTCTCTAGCTTGAATACTTTTAATACCATCGGTGTAAGCACAATTTAGATGGACGGATCCGTTAGGTTGACAACCTCACCCTACATTATTAACTGTGGTGCATTTACTTTGAACATTAGATATACTCGAACAAGTGTATAACATTTTATGAGGTAAAGGCGGGTATAGTGGTTTCTATACTCGGGTCATTGCTAGTATTCAGGTGCTCAGATTATGCAAACGTTTTCACAACTTGGAGTTGTACTTGTAAAATCTTGTGGTCAAGGAACTTAAACTATTTTTTGATAACTATTTTCAGATACTATACAACGTTATGTAAAACTGTGGTTTACAAATGATTGAAACTTGACATGGTAGTGTCCACAAACTTTTGAAATGGGAAACGGTGTTGTCTATAAACTATAACATTAAACCTTGGTGGTCTTCCACTAATAAACGTTTTTGAAATATTATTTCTTAAACATACTGTATTGTTTACCTAAAACCTGTAGATTCACTCAACATTATTGTTGATCCGTTTTGCATGTTTTATTCTCAGGTATTAATTGCTTCCGCTGTAGAATATTGTTGTTACGTAGAAGTCAAGCCAAGCACTGGGACCAGAGTTAACTTTCCGTTAAAGGGATTTTTGACGGGGTGTTACAATATCCAAAAGCTTTAAAGAAGGATAAGTTGGTGGCTCAATACAAAAAGTTTCAAGAAATGATGAAAAACGTCTCAGTTAACTTGCCTATAACCGATGTGCTTAAAGGAATGCCAAACTACGGTCGGTTCATCAAGGAGCTAATATCTCAAATGCGTAAATATCATGACGAAACTTCTTTCTTTATTAAAGAGGAATGCAACAAGATTCTTGCATCAAAGCCACGGATTCCTAAGAAGTTAGGAGATCCGGGAAAATTCGTTTTCCCTTGTAAGTTTGGTGAATCGGAAGTGTTCAATGCACTTTCCGATTTGGGTGCAAGCATTAACCGAATGCCCCATTCACTTTACGAGAGACTCAGTCTTGGACCTCTTAAACCAACACAGATTAGGATAAGATTGGCTAATCATTCATTTGATACCACTATTGGCATCGCCGAGGACATCTTGGTTAGCATTGACACCTTGGTGTTCCCGGTTGATTTTGTTATCATGGAGATGAAGGAGGATCTTCAAGTCCCCCTCATTTTAGGAAGACCATCTTTGGCGACCGCCGACACCATCATTTAGTGCAACGCAATCAACTCAACATTGGAGTTAGTGAGGAGCGTGTGACCATCAATATCTGAGAAGCTATAAAGCAACCAAGTAACACCGATGATGATGAGTGCTATGCCTTTGACCACAATGACCTTTATGTGCATAATGAACTCGAAAAGCTTTTAAAGGTTGATACCACGGGGTTCGACCAAACTTGTGATAATGAAATTGTGGATTTAGAGGCCGATTTTAAGGAATTGATGAATGTTAATGTTGATGAATTTGAAAGTGAAAATGAGACCATTCGGGAAGAGTCATTTGAGTCTATCCCTCATGAAGATAGATTTTGAATCAAGTCTTGATGGGAGGAACCTCCCACTCTTGAGCTTAAAGATCTCCCTGAATATCTTGAATATGTTTATCTCAAGGAAGAAAACCAACTTCCGGTGATTATTTCTTCAAAACTCACCCAAGACCAAAAGACTCGACTTGTCTCACTACTTAAGTCTCACCATAAGGCCATAGCATGGAAGACCACGGACATCCCAGGGATCAATCCATCATATTGCACACACAAAATTCTCATGGAAGAGAACTTCAAACCGGTTGTCCAACGACAATGAAGACTTAACCCAAACATGAAAGAGGTTGTCAAAAAGGAAGTGATTAAACTATTGGACGCGGGGCTTATTTATCCAATATCCAACTCACCATGGGTGAGTCCCGTCCAAGTGGCGCCCAAAAAAGGTGGAACCACGGTGATCTTAAACGACCAAAATGAACTTGTCCCGACCCGAACCATCATGGGATGGCGCGTGTGTATTGACTATAGACGTTTAAATGATGCCACACGAAAATACCATTTACCACTCCCTTACATCTATCAAATGATCGAACGTTTGAGCGGGAGAGAGTTTTATTGCTTTCTTGATGGGTTTTCAAGATACTTTCAAATCCCGATAGACACCGAGGATCAACAAAAGACGACCTTTACATGCCCATATGGTACATTTGCGTATCGAAGGATGCCTTTTTGGCTATGCAATGTCCCGGGAACATTTCAACGATGCATGCTTGCTATTTTCTCGGATATGGTTGAGGATACTATCGAGGTATTCATGAATGACTTTTCAGTATTCGGAGATTCATTCGACCATTGTCTTAAAAATCTAGATAAAATGTTAACTCGTTGTGAAAGTACAAATTTGGTTCTTAATTGAGAAAAATGTCACTTCATGGTCAACGAAGGGGTAGTTTTGGGACACAAAATATCTAAGGTGGGAATCGAGGTAGACAAAGCTAAAATTAGTGTGATAAAAGACTTACCAAAACTATCGGATGTGAAAGCAAACCGAAGTTTTCTTGGGCACGCGGGATTTTATAGACGGTTCATAAAAGATTTTTCGAAAATCGCTCGCACTATGACCAAGTTGTTATAAAAAGACCAACCTTTCTTGTTTGATGAGGAATGCACCAAAGCTTTTAACTTGTTGAAAGAAAAGCTCATTAACCCACCAATTCTTATTTCTCCCGATTGGGATAAAGACTTTAAATTGATGTGCGATGCGAGCGATTATGCGCTTGGCGCGGTGCTTGGTCAAAGAGTTGATCAACACTTTAGACCGATTTACTATGCAAGAAAGACCTTAACTGGGGCCCAATTGAATTACACCACTATCAAGAAGGAATTTCTTGCGGTAGTATTTGCTTTTGATAAGTTTCGATCTTATCTTGTACTTTCCAAAACAATCGTATACACGGACCACTCCGCGTTGCGATATATTTTTCAAAAACAAGATTCGAAACATCGTTTAATTAGGTAGGTCCTTTTGATACAAGAGTTTGATATAGAAATAAGGGATAAAAAGGGAGTTGAGAATGTGGCGGCCGACCACTTGTCAAGGTTAGACAATCTCGGGCTTCAACCTTTAGACGAATCAAAGATTCGGGATACTTTCCCCGATGAACATTTAAAGAGAATTGACCTAGTTGATGAAGTCCCATGGTTCACCGATTTTGCAAACTACTTGGCCTCAAATGTTTTACAAAAAGGGTTATCATACCAACAAAAGAAAAAGTTTTTCAACGATTTACAGTATTACTTTTGGGAAGAACCACACTTGTTCCGCATTGGGGCGGATCAAGTAATTCGGAGATGTGTTTATGGGCAAGAAGCCCACGAGATTTTAAGGAGTTGTCATAGTGGACCTACAGGAGGGCATTTTGGTCTGAGTCACACCGTTAAAAAGATGTTTGATTCCGGTTTCTATTGGCCCACGATATTCAAGGACTCCTACAAAATGGTGAAACGTTGTGATTCTTGCCAAAGGTCCGGCTCCATTTCAAAGAGGGATGAGATGCCTCAAACCGGCATTCAAATATGTGAAGTATTCGACGTATGGGGTTTAGATTTCATGGGTCCATTCCCGAACTTAAATAAGTGCCTCTATATTTTGGTAGCGGTAGATTATGTTTCAAAATGGGCTGAGGCCAAGGCCTTGCCAACTAACAATGTGAGAGTAGTTGTTAAGTTTTTGAAAGGGTTGTTTGCTAGGTTTGGTGGTCCAAAAGTGTTGATCTCGGATCGAGGGATACATTTTGCTAATAGTCTAATGGAGAGAGTCATGGAAAAATATGGTGTAACACATCGTTTTTCGACCCCTTACCATCCCCAAACAAGTGGTTAAGTCGAAAACACGAATCGTGCTTTGAAAAGAATTTTGAAAAAGACGGTTAGTAATAATCCTAAGATTTGGTCAACCAAGCTAGATGAAGCATTGTGGGCATTTATGACCTCTTACAAGACACCCATAGGAACCACACCGTTTCATCTAGTGTATGGGAAGGCATGTCACATCCCGATTGAAGTTGAACACAAAGCATTTTGGGCGATTAAGGAGATAAACCTAGACCTAGAACGAGCTAAGGAAAAACAGGTGACGCAAATGCACGAATTAGAGGAGCTTAGGCTAGAGGCATACGATAACTCTTTAGCATACAAAGAGAAAACTAAGCATTGACACATGCCCGACTCAATGGTCCTAAAGAATTTCACCCAAACGATAAGGTCTTAGTTTTCAACTCCCGCTTTAAGTTCTCACCCGATAAGTTAAAGTCTAGATGGAAGTGTCCGTACATTGTTAAAAGGGCTTATCCTATAGGTTATGTGGAGTTATATGGGAATGGGAACACTTTCAAGGTAAACGATCATAGATTAAAGGTCTATAGGGATGACATTAATGCTATTGAGTTTGATGACATCAAGTTCTACCCAAAATGATACCTTTGCACTAAAACAGGTCAAGTGATAGACCCGTGATCAAAACAATCACGTTTGTGAATATTTATACATTTAGGATTACATTTCATTTAGACTTGTATGATATTATATTTTTATAGGTTGCATTTGCATGTAGTTGCATTTCATGCATTTGGGTAAATTGAAAAAAACTGCCAAAATAGCTTTTGAATGAGTTGAAATGGATTTTGAAACTACAAAACTGCATCAGGTACAAAAGTGACGCTTTTGTCCTAGAAGCGGCGCTTCTTGGATTCCAAGAGCGGCGCTCCTGCTTCAACAGCGACGCTTTAACCTGTGATTTTGGACCAAAAATGGACAGTGGGCAATAGCGACGCTTTTTCATTGAAAAGCGGCGCTTCTATTTTCTCAAGAGCGACGCTTTTATTTGAAAAGCAGTGCTTCTGCTTCTTCAGGAACGGCGCTCCTACTACAAGAGCGGTGCTCCTGGACCTGGGCTGTCAAGTTTTAAATACGACTCAAACATTTCATTTTCTCCACCCACTTCATTTATTCTTCCGTTTTGCGATTAAGTCTCAGCAACTTTGACCCCTAGTACCAAATTAACATCTTTTGTGAAGATTTCTTGCATTCTTATCATCATCTAACTTGAGTAAAGTAAGATTCATGCTTCATTAACACTTATCTTCAATTATTTGCATGATTCTTGTTATGTTCTTGTTTCTTCTTATTTTTAGATCTCTAAACAATTGATGATGATTAAGCTAAATTGGTGATGAAACCTTGTTATTATCATGATTCCTAACATGATTTACATGTTTGATTTTGAAAATTTGCACTTTGAATTTTTAGGGTTCTTCCTAATTTGAGGGTTTTTCAAAGATGATGTTTAATTGAGAATGTAATGATACAATTGGTCATTCTATGCCTATATGTTATGTCTAGATCAAAAAGGAACCATATTTCATGCTTGTTTGTGGTTAAATTGAATTTAGGGTTCTTGATCCTTTGACCTTTGACTAAGTTTGACCAATTGGGGTGTAATGGCAGTTGAACCCTACTTGTTATTGATTATACTTGAGATGATATGACTAATTGTTATAATAGAATGCATGCTCTTAGTTTTAAGCTTAATTTGACTTTTGACTTTGACTAGAGTTGACTTTTTGGCAATTTAGTCATATCGTTCATGATTGCATGTTGTGAAGCCCTTGTTCGGAAATTAAATATAGGGGGACATGTTGCTCCATCAATGGTTGAATGCAATATATTTACTTGATGCTAATGTCATGGAATCATTTTTACTTGTATTGTTTGATGAATCGATTTCAGGAAAGCGATAAAGGGAAGGGATATGAACGATTCACCGATGCTCATGAGTGGTTGCAAGTGCTTCTAAAGGATGAAATGATTCAAGATCAAGTGGTTAATAGGCTTCACATGCCGGTGTGTGTAGTGACCTGAACTTTTCCATGTTTATATATATTAATTGAGATTGATATTTACATGACTAAATGTTTCCAATGTGTTAAACAATCAAACTTGTTAAGACTTGATTAAATGAAATAAGTTTCATATAGACAATTGATCACCCATGTTGACCGGCGATTCACGAACGTTACAAAATTGTAAAAACTACATGTTGTGGTATATATAGACATATATATATGGTTGACATAAGATTATGATGAGTAAGTATCTCACTAAGTATATTAACAATGTGTGATATACATAAGAAATGAGATTACTAAGTTAAGAAACTCGAAATGACATATATAACGATTATCGTTATGATAACGTCTACTAAATACATATGTATCATATTAAGATATTGATACACTATATTTAACATGATAAAATGATATTTAAATATATCATTAAGTGTGTTAACAATGAACTACATATGTAAAAACAAGACTACTAACTCAAGAATTACGAAACGAGACTTATATGTAACGATTATCGTTGTAACGATATTTTAATGTATATATCATATTAAGAGATATTCATACATCATAATATCATGATAATATAATAATTTAACATCTCATTTGATATAATAAATATTGGGTTAACAACATTAATTGAGATCGTTAACTTAAAGGTTTCAAAACAACACTTACATGTAACGACTAACGAAGACTTAACGACTCCATTAGAATGTATATACATGTTGTGTTTTGATATGTATTCTTACACTTTTGAAAGACTTCAAGACACATATCAAAGTACTTCTACTTAACAAAAATGCTTATAATTACATCCTCGTTCAGTTTCATCAACAATTCTACTCGTATGCACCCGTATTCGTACTCGTACAATACACACCTTTTAGATGTATATACTATTGGTATATACACTCCAATGATCAGCTCTTAGTAGCCCATTTGAGTCACCTAACATATGTGGGAACCATAATTTGGCAACTAGCATGAAATATCTCATAAAATTACAAAAATATTAGTAATCATTCATGACTTATTTACATGAAAACAAAATTACATATCCTTTATATCTAATCCATATACCAACGACCAAAAACACCTACAAACACTTTCATTCTTCAATTTTCTTCATCTAATTGATCTCTCTCAAGTTCTATCTTCAAGTTCTAAGTGTTCTTCATAAATTTCATAAGTATAGTTTCATAAAAATCAAGAATACTTCCAAGTTTGCAAGTCTACTTCCAAGCTTTCTAATCCATTCCAAGTAATCATCTAAGATCAAGGAACCTTTGTTATTTATAGTAGGTTATATTTCTAATTCAAGGTAATATTCATATTTAAACTTTGATTCAATTTCTACAACTATAACAATCTTATTTCGAGTGAAAATCTTACTTGAACTGTTTTCGTGTCATGATTCTGTTTCAAGAACTTTCAAGCCATCCAAGGATCCTTTGAAGCTAGATCCATTTTCCTCATTTCTAGTAGTTTTATCCAGAAAACTTGAGGTAGTAATGATGTTCATAACATCATTCGATTCATACATATAAAGCTATCTTATTCGAAGGTTTAAACTTGTAATCACTAGAACATAGTTTAGTTAATTCTAAACTTGTTCGCAAACAAAAGTTAATCCTTCTAACTTGACTTTTAAAATCAACTAAACACATGTTATATATCTATATTATATGCTAACTTAATGATTTAAAACCTAAAAACACGATGAACACCATAAAATCGGATATACGCCGTCGTAGTGAAACCGGGAGCTGTTTTGGTTTGGATAATTAAAAACTATGATAAACTTTGATTTAAAAGTTGTTCATCTGGGAAAATGATTTTTCATATGAACATGAAACTATATCCAAAAATCTTGATTAAACTCAAAGTGAAAGTATGTTTTTCAAAATGGTCATCAAGATGTCATTCTTTCGACGGAAATGACTACCTCTTTATTAATTGCCATGTAACTTAAATATTCCACTATAAACCTATACTTTTTCTGTTTGGATTCTTAAATTAGAGTTCAATATGAAACCATAGAAATTTGATTCACTCAAAACGGATTTAAATGAAGAAGTTATGGGTAAAACAAGATTGGATATTTTTGATCTTTTTAGCTACGGGAAATGTTTAACAAATCTATACAAATCATATCCTAGCTAACTTATATTGTATTATACATGTATTCTAATATATTATGTAATCTTGGGAAACCATAGACACGTATGCAAATGTTTTGACATATCATATCGATCCATGTATATATATTATTGGGAACAACCATAGACACTCTATATGCAGTAATGTTGGAGTTTGCTATATAGGGTTGAGGTTGATTCCAAAAATATATATAATTTAAGTTGTGATCTAGCCTGAGACGTGTATACACTAGGTCGTGGATTGATTCAAGATAATATATATCGATTTATTTCTGTACATCTAACTATGGACAACTAGTTGTAGGTTACTAACGAGGACAGCTGACTTAATACACTCAAATCTTTAAAACATAATAAAAATGGTTGTAATTATATTTTGATCATACTTTGATATATATGTACATATTTCTATAGGTTCGTGAATCGATCCGTGGCCAAGTCTTATTTCCGAGGAAGGAAATATCTGTGAAAGTGAGTTATAGTCCCACTTTTAAAATCTAATATTTTTGGGATGAGAATACATGCAGATTTTATAAATGATTTACAAAATAGACACAAGTACGTGAAACTACATTCTATGGTTGAATTATCAAAATCGAATATGCCCCTTTTTATTAAGTCTGGTAATCTAAGAATTAGGGAACAGACACCCTAATTGACGCGAATCCTAAAGATAGATCTATTGGGCCTAACAAACCTCATCCAAAGTACCGGATGCTTTAGTACTTCGAAATTTATATCATATCCGAAGGGTGTCCCGAAATGATGGGGATATTCTTATATATGCATCTTGTTAATGTCGGTTACCAGGTGTTCACCATATGAATGATTTTTATCTCTATGTATGGGATGTGTATTGAAATATGAAATCTTGTGGTCTATTGTTACGATTTGATATATATAGGTTAAACCTATAACTCACCAACATTTTTGTTGACGTTTAAAGCATGTTTATTCTCAGGTGATTACTAAGAGCTTCCGTTGTTGTATACTAAAATAAGGACAAGATTTGGAGTCCATGTTTGTATGGTATTGTGTAAAAACTGCATTCAAGAAACATATGTCGATGTAATATATTTCTATTGTAAACCATTATGTAATGGTCGTGTGTAAACAGTATATTTTAGATTATCATTATTTGATAATCTACGTAATGTTTTTAAAACCTTTATTGATAAAATAAAGGTTATGGTTGTTTTAAAAAAGAATGCAGTCTTTGAAAAACGTCTCATATAGAGGTCAAAACCTCGCAACGAAATCAATTAATATGGAACGTTTATAATCAATATGAACGGGACATTTCAGTTGGTATCCGAGCGTTGGTCTTAGAGAACCAGAAAATTTGCATTAGTGTGTCTTATCGAGTTTGTTAGGATGCATTAGTGAGTCTGGACTTCGACCGTGTTTTCTTTAAAAATGATTGCTTAACATTTTTGTTGGAAACTATATATTATTAACATGTAAATATTATGTGATATATTAATCTCTTAACATGTTTGATATTTTGTGATAGATGTCTACCTCTAGCACAAATCCCATTGACTCACCTAATAATAACGAAGAGTCAAATATATATTGGCAAGATTCACAAGTTCCCGAAGAACCGGAAGAAGAGGAAACGGAACCGGAAGAAGAGGAACCGGAAGAAGAAGAACCAGAAGAAGAGGAACCGGAAGAATAAGAGGTTCCGGAGGGGGGAATAGTAGGAACCACAGAAAACCGGTCAAATAAAAGAAAATCCTCAACCAATGGACCAAAAGTTAATAATGGTCAATGGTGTTTCCGCTAAGGAAGCAAAATATTGAGAAAATTACCAATTTTCCATTGAATCGGATCCTGATGAGGATTTCGATGATGTTATAGAAATTACCCCGACCCAATTTAATGAGACAAAAGAAAATAATAAGGGAAAAGGCATCAAAATAGAGAAATCTGATTCCGACCCCGATGAACTTTATATGTACCGTCAACACCCATATTTTCAATATCATGACAATAACCCGGGAACCTCTAAACCACCAGGTTTTTCTAAACCAATGTGGAAAATGACGACTCATATTAGAGGAACATCATATATCCCTAGAAGATTAGGAAAAAGAACCAAGTCTTAAGAAGAAGAAACCAGTGATTCAGATTAGAGGGGTGTGAGCATGTTGTGTAATAAATGTATTGTAGTATGCTTGTACTTTTATGTTCTATGTAAAAATTGCTTGTATTGTTTGTTTTTACGAATCTAATCCTTGTCTATTTTACAGTATAAAAACAAAATGGACGTTAAGGGTAGACAACTGAATATTTTAGAAGACCTACCAGAGGATAGGATTGAGGAAATCTTGTCTAGAGTCGGTAAGAATTCATCAGCACATTTAGTTATGGAAAAATTAACGTGTCAAACATTTTAAAGACTTTTCAGAAATGCCTTAGTTTATAAAAGGTTTTCCTTTGATAGGTGGGGTATATCACATTGGGGAGACTTTAAGTTACGCCGTGTTTTCTTTAAAGCGTTAAATGCGGGGAACCCAAATGCAATTTTACGCTACGGGTTAAGAATCTATTTTGACTTAACATATCCCAACATAGGATTTCGTGAATTAGAAAGAGCTTCTAACATGCAACATAAAGAAGCATGTTATGCTTATGGGTTAGTGATGTTCGCTTCTTACCAAAGTGAGAAAAAGAACATCGGATTGCAGCTTTTAAATAAAACTTTCCCACAAGTGACGGATTCAGTAGTTGGGGTGAGAAACAAGGTTTTTAGATTATTACGGGGCTGTTGGACATTACGAAACCATCGTCCTTTTGACGACATTACAACATGCTTCCTAGTTAATGGTCATAACGGTTATTTTCCACAAGACCAAGGATGGGAAGTCGTCTTAGTAAAACCAGAATGCATGACTTGTTTCTGGACTTATGAAATACGTGTCTTTATTTCCTTTGCTGAACAACTTGCGTATTAACTAGATTTATCTTCAAAACTGTCCTGTATCATAGTGTACTATATTTCATGTTATATGTAATATAGCGAAGTTGTAAGTTTGAAGAATATTTGTATGTGATATATTATTATAATCAGTTTTTCATATGGAATTGTAGTAGTTGAATTGTATATTAGCTACTAAGTATGAACTTAACGGGTAGGTAGTACCCGAATTTAAAATTATAAAACGCTAAAATGAAGAAAAAGCTTTTATAAATGAGTTCATATTATGCTACGAGATACTATTGACTACTCTTAATATTCTGTATGATTAATTGGTTTCATTTGACTGTTTTGAAGGAAATGGCACCAACTACTCGACACACCTTGAATATGAGTGAAGAGTAATTTTGTGCCTTTCTTGCTTCAAACATAGCCGCAGTACAGGCCGCGCTACATACCAACAATAACTCTGAATCTAGCAATACAGCTAACGGCGCAAGAAATCGTGTAGGATGCTCCTACAAGGAATTCACTGCCTGCAAACTTTCAGAATTTGATGGGACCGAAGGACCAATCAGATTGAAACGGTGGACCGAGAAAGTTGAATCGGTATTTGCCATAAGTAAGTGTGCTGAAGGAGACAAAGTGAAGTACGCTACGCATACCTTCACAGATATTGCGTTAACATGGTGGAATACCTATCTAGAGCAAGTGGGACAAGATGCTGCTTACGCGCTACCGTGGTCAGCATTTAAGCACTTGATGAACGAGAAGTACCGTCCCAGAACCGAGGTCAATAAGCTCAAGTCAGAACTTAGAGGGTTACGAACACAGGGATTCGATATTACTTCGTACAAAAGACGATTCACAGAATTGTGCCTATTGTGTCCGAGAGCGTTCGAAGATGAGGAAGAGAAGATCGACGCGTTTGTGAAAGGGTTACCGGAGAGAATCCAAGAAGATATAAGTTCACACGAGCCTGCCTCCATACAAAAGGCATGTAGAATGGCTCACAAACTAGTGAACCAGATTGAGGGAAGAATTAAAGAACATGCGGCCAAAGAGACCAACGTGAAGTTAGTCAAAAGAAAGTGGGAGGAAAACGGTGATAAGAGTCACCAAAACAACAACAACTATCCCAATAATCGCAACATCAATCACAACTACAACAAACGGCACAACAACAACAACAACAACAACAACAACAACTACTACTACTACTACTACAACAATCATCCCAACAACAATAACAACCGCAACAACAACAACAATCAGAAGCAGCTATGCCGAAGGTGTGAAAAGTATCACTCGGGGTTCTGCACCAAATTTTGCAACAAGTGTAAAAGAAATGGTCATAGCGCGGCGAAGTGTGAGGTCTACGGACCAGGGGTTAACAGAACGAAAGGAACAAATTGTGTTGGAACGAGTAGTGGCGGAGCAAGTATTGTCGGAGCAAGTTATGCCAATGTAGTTTGTTATAAATATGGAAAACCGGGCCACATTATTAGAAATTGCCCGAACCAGGAGAACACGAATGGACAAGGCCGCGGAAGAGTTTTCAATATTAATGCGGCAGAGGCACAGGAAGACCCGGAGCTTGTTACGGGTACGTTTCTTATTGACAATAAATCTGCTTACGTTTTATTTAATTCGGGTGCAGATAGAAGCTATATGAGTAGAGATTTTTGTGCTAAATTAAGTTGTCCATTGACGCCGTTGGATAGTAAATTTTTACTCAAATTAGCAAACGGTAAATTAATTTCAGCAGACTATATATGCCGGAATCGAGAAATTAAACTGGGTAGCGAAATATTTAAGATTAATTTGATACCAGTAGAGTTAGGGAGTTTTGATGTAATAGTTGGCATGGACTGGTTGAAAGAAGTGAAAGCAGAGATCGTATGTTACAAAAGTGCAATTCGCATTGTACGAGAAGAAGGAGAACCCTTAATGGTGTACAGAGAAAAGGGCAACACGAAGCTACATCTTATTAGTAATTTTAAGGCACAAAAACTAATAAGAAAAGGTTGCTATGCTGTTCTAGCACACGTCGAGAAAGTACAAACTGAAGAAAAGAGCATCAATGATGTTCCCGTCGCAAAAGAATTTTCCGATGTATTTCCGAAAGAATTACCGGGACTACCTCCACATCGATCTGTTGAATTTCAATTAGATCTTGTACCAGGAGCTGCACCAATAGCTCGTGCTCCTTACAGACTCGCACCCAGCGAAATGAAAGAACTGCAAAGCCAACTGTAAGAACTATTAGAACGTGGTTTCATTCGACCAAGCACATCACCATGGGGAGCTCCTGTTTTGTTTGTCAAGAAGAAGGATGGTACATTTAGGTTGTGTATTGACTACAGAGAGTTGAATAAACTTACCATCAAAAACCATTATCCACTGCCGAGAATTGACGACTTATTTGATCAACTACAAGGCTCGTCGGTTTATTCGAAAATCGATTTACGTTCTAGATATCATCAAATGCGAGTAAAGGAGGATGATATTCCAAAAACTTCTTTTAGGACGCGTTATGGTCATTACGAGTTTATGGTTATGCCGTTTGGATTGACTAACGCACCAGCTGTGTTCATGGACCTTATGAACTGAGTGTGTGGGCCATATCTTGACAAGTTTTTCATTGTTTTCAACGATGACATACTTATTTACTCAAAGAATGATCAAGAGCACGAAGAACATTTGAGAAAAGTGCTAGAAGTATTGAGGAAAGCAAAACTGTACGCTAAGTTTTCAAAGTGTGCATTTTGGTTGGAAGAAGTTCAATTCCTCGGTCACATAGTGAACAAAGAAGGTATCCAGGTGGACCCGGAAAAGATCAAAACCGTTGAAAAGTGGGAAACCCCAAAAACTCCGAAGCATATACGTCAATTTTTAGGATTGGCTGGTTACTACAGAAGATTCATCCAAGATTTCTCCAAAATAGCAAAACCCTTGACTGCATTAACGTATAAAGGGAAGAAATTTGAATGGAAGGATGAACAAGAGAAGGCGTTTCAGTTATTGAAGAAAAAACTAACTACGGCACCTATATTGTCATTGCCTGAAGGGAATGATGATTTTGTGATTTATTGTGACTCATCAAAGCAAGGTCTCGGTTGTGTATTAATGCAACGAACGAAGGTGATTGCTTATGCATCTAGACAATTGAAGATTCACGAGCAAAATTATACAACTCACGATTTGGAATTGGGTGCTGTTGTTTTTGCATTAAAGACTTGGAGGCATTATTTATATGGGGTCAAAAGTATTATATATACCGAACACAAAAGTCTCCAATATATATTTAATCAGAAGCAACTGAATATGAGACAACGCAGGTGGATTGAACTGTTGAATGATTTTGATTTTGAGATTCGATACCACCCGGGGATGGCGAATGTGGTAGCCGATGCTTTGAGTAGAAAGGACAGAGAACCTATACGGGTAAAAGCTATGAATATAATTATTCGTACTAACCTTACTACTCAAATAAAGGAGGCGCAACAGGGGGTTGTAAAAGAAGGAAAGTTGAAGAATGAGATATCCAAAGGATCAGAGAAACATATTAATATTCGGGAAGACGGAACCCGATATAGGGCTGATAGAATTTGGGTACCAAGGTTTGGAGATGTGAGAGAAATGGTACTTAAAGAAGCACATAAAACCAGATATTCAATACATCCCGGAGCGGGGAAGATGTATAAAGATCTCAAGAAACACTTTTGATGGCCGGGTATGAAATCCGATATTGCTAAATATGTAGGAGAATGTTTGACATGTTCTAAGGTCAAAGCTAAACATCAGAAACCATCAGGTCTACTACAACAACCTGAAATCCCCGAATGGAAATGGGAAAACATTACCATGGATTTCATTACTAAATTGCCAAGGACTGCAAGTGGTTATGATACTATTTGGGTAATAGTTGATCGTCTCACCAAGTCAGCACACTTCCTGCCAATGAGAGAAGATGACAAAATGGAGAAGTTGGCGCGATTGTATTTGAAGGAGGTTGTCTCCAGACATGGAATACCCGTCTCTATTATCTCTGATAGGGATGGTAGATTTGTTTCAAGGTTCTAGCAGACATTGCAACAAGCATTGGGAACTCGTCTAGACATGAGTACTGCCTATCATCCACAAACTGATGGGCAGAGCGAAAGGACGATACAAACGCTTGAAGACATGCTACGAGCATGTGTTATTGATTTCGGAAACAGTTGGGATCGACACCTACCATTAGCAGAATTTTCCTACAACAACAGTTATCATTCTAGTATTGAGATGGCACCGTTTGAGGCACTTTATGGTAGAAAGTGCAGGTCTCCGATTTGTTGGAATGAAGTGGGGGATAGACAGATTACGGGTCCAGAGATAATACAAGAAACTACCGAGAAAATCATCCAAATTCAACAACGATTGAAAACCGCCCAGAGTCGATAAAAGAGCTACGCGGACAGTAAAAGAAAAGATATAGAGTTTGAAATTGGAGAAATGGTCATGCTTAAGGTTTCACCTTGGAAAGGCGTTGTTCGATTTGGTAAACGGTGGAAACTAAATCCAAGGTACATTAGACCATTCAAGATTATAGATCGTGTCGGACCAGTAGCTTACCAACTGGAGCTACCTCAACAACTCGCGGCTGTACATAACACTTTTCACGTCTCGAATTTGAAGAAATATGTTGCTAAAGAAGATCTCACTATTTCGTTGGATGAAATCCAAATCAATGAAAAACTTCAATTCATTGAAGAACCCGTCGAAATAATGGATCGTGAGGTTAAGAGACTTAAGAAAAACAAGATACCGATTGTTAAGGTTCGATGGAATGCTCATAGAGGACCCGAGTTCACCTAGGAGCGTGAAGATCAGATGAAGAAGAAATACCCGCATCTATTTCCTGAAGATTCGTCAACACCTTCAACAGCTTAAAATTTCGGGACGAAATTTATTTAACGGGTAGGTACTGTAGTGACCCGAACTTTTCCATGTTTATATATATTAATTGAGATTGATATTTACATGACTAAATGTTTCCAATGTGTTAAGCAATCAAACTTGTTAAGACTTTATTAAATGAAATAAGTTTCATATAGACAATTGATCACCCATGTTGACCGGCGATTCACGAACGTTACAAAATTGTAAAAACTACATGTTGTGGTATATATAGACATATATATATGGTTGACATAAGATTATGATGAGTAAGTATCTCTCTAAGTATATTAACAATGTGTGATATACATAAGAAATGAGATTACTAAGTTAAGAAACTCGAAATGATATATATAACGATTATCGTTATGATAACGTCTACTAAATACTTATGTATCATATTAAGATATTGATACATTTTATTTAACATGATAAAATGATATTTAAATATATCATTAAGTGTGTTAACAATGAACTACATATGTAAAAACAAGACTACTAAATCAAGAATTACGAAACGAGACTTATATGTAACGATTATCGTTGTAATAATATTTTAATGTATATATCATATTAAGAGATATTCATACATCATAATATCATGATAATATAATAATTTAACATCTCATTTGATATAATAAACATTGGGTTAACAACATTAATTGAGATCGTTAACTTAAAGGTTTCAAAACAACACTTACATGTAACGACTAACGAAGACTTAACGACTCCATTAGAATGTATATACATGTTGTGTTTTGATATGTATTCTTACACTTTTGAAAGACTTCAAGACACATATCAAAGTACTTCTACTTAACAAAAATGCTTACAATTACATCCTCGTTCAGTTTCATCAACAATTCTACTCGTATGCACCCGTATTCGTACTCGTACAATACACAGCTTTTAGATGTATGTACTATTGGTATATACACTCCAATGATCAGCTCTTAGTAGCCCATGTGAGTCACCTAACACATGTGGGAACCATCATTTGGAAACTAGCATGAAATATCTCATAAAATTACAAAAATATTAGTAATCATTCATGACTTATTTACATGAAAACAAAATTACATATCCTTTATATCTAATCCATACACCAACGACCAAAAACACCTACAAACACTTTCATTCTTCAATTTTCTTCATCTAACTGATCTCTCTCAAGTTCCATCTTCAAGTTCTAAGTGTTCTTCATAAATTTCATAAGTATAGTTTCATAAAAATCAAGAATACTTCCAAGTTTGCAAGTCTACTTCCAAGCTTTCTAATCCATTCCAAGTAATCATCTAAGATCAAGGAACCTTTGTTATTTACAGTAGGTTATCTTTCTAATTCAAGGTAATATTCATATTTAAACTTTGATTCAATATCTACAACTTTAACAATCTTATTTCGAGTGAAAATCTTACTTGAACTGTTTTCGTGTCATGATTCTGTTTCAAGAACTTTCAAGCCATCCAAGGATCCTTTGAAGCTAGATCCATTTTCCTCATTTCTAGTAGTTTTATCCAGAAAACTTGAGGTAGTAATGATGTTCATAACATCATTCGATTCATACATATAAAGCTATCTTATTCGAAGGTTTAAACTTGTAATCACTAGAACATAGTTTAGTTAATTCTAAACTTGTTCGCAAAAAAAAAGTTAATCCTTCTAACTTGACTTTTAAAATCAACTAAATACATGTTCTATATCTATATGATATGCTAACTTAATGATTTAAAACCTGAAAACACGATGAACACCATAAAATCGGATATACGCCGTCGTAGTGAAACCGGGGGCTGTTTTGGTTTGGATAATTAAAAACTATGATAAACTTTGATTTAAAAGTTGTTCTTCTGGGAAAATGATTTTTCATATGAACATGAAACTGTATCCAAAAATCTTGGTTAAACTCAAAGTGAAAGTATGTTTTTCAAAATGGTCATCAAGATGTCGTTCTTTCGACGGAAATGACTACCTCTTTATTAATTGACATGTAACTTAAATTTCCGACTATAAACCTATACTTTTTCTGTTTGGATTCTTAAATTAGAGTTCAATATGAAACCATAGAAATTTGATTCACTCAAAACGGATTTAAAATGAAGAAGTTATGGGTAAAACAAGATTGGATATTTTTGATCTTTTTAGCTACGAGAAATGTTTAACAAATCTATACAAATCATATCCTAGCTAACTTATATTGTATTATACATGTATTCTAATATATTATGTAATCTTTGGATACCATAGACACGTATACAAATGTTTTGACATATCATATCGACCCATGTATAAATATTATTTGGAACAACCATAGACACTCTATATGCAGTAATGTTGGAGTTAGCTATACAGGGTTGAGGTTGATTCCAAAAATATATATACTTTGAGTTGTGATCTAGCCTGAGACATTTATACACTGGGTCGTGGATTGATTCAAGATAATATATATCGATTTATTTTTGTACATCTAACTGTGGACAACTAGTTGTAGGTTACTAACGAGGACAGCTGACTTAATACACTCAAATCTTTAAAACATAATAAAAATGGTTGTAATTATATTTTGATCATACTTTGATATATATGTACATATTTGTATAGGTTCGTGAATCGATCCGTGGCCAAGTCTTATTTCCGAGGAAGGAAATATCTGTGAAAGTGAGTTATAGTCCCACTTTTAAAATCTAATATTTTTGGGATGAGAATACATGCAGATTTTATAAATGATTTACAAAATAGACACAAGTACGTGAAAATACATTCTATGGTTGAATTATCGAAATCGAATATGCCCCTTTTTATTAAGTCTGGTAATCTAAGAATTAGGGAACAGACACCCTAATTGACGCGAATCCTAAAGATAGATCTATTGGGCCTAACAAACCTCATCCAAAGTACCGGATGCTTTAGTACTTCAAAATTTATATTATAACCGAAGGGTGTCTCGGAATGATGGGAATATTCTTATATATGCATCTTGTTAATGTCGGTTACCAGGTGTTCACTATATGAATGATTTTTATCTCTATGTATGGGATGTGTATTGAAATATGAAATCTTGTGGTCTATTGTTACGATTTGATATATATAGGTTAAACCTATAACTCACCAACATTTTTATTGACGTTTAAAGCATGTTTATTCTCAGGTGAATACTAAGAGCTTCCGCTGTTGCATACTAAAATAAGGAAAGATTTGGAGTCCATGTTTGTATGATATTATGTAAAAACTGCATTCAAGAAACATATGTCGATGTAATATATTTCTATTGTAAACCATTATGTAATGGTCGTGTGTAAACAGTATATTTTAGATTATCACTATTTGATAATCTACGTAATGTTTTTAAAACCTTTATTGATAAAATAAAGGTTATGGTTATTTTAAAAATGAATGCAGTCTTTGAAAAATGTCTCATATAGAGGTCAAAACCTCGCAACGAAATCAATTAATATGGAACGTTTATAATCAATATGAACGGGACATTTCACTGTGCCCGGCCAAGTACATCAACTGGACTGAATTTGAATTAGCAGGGTTAGGTCATCAGATTAGGGAGGCATTCATAGTTGAAGAGGGTAATAAGGTTATGCGCCCATGGGAGTTCCTCTTTTACATGAAAGAAAGTGTTTACCCGTTGCTAACCCGTGAATTCTTAGCAACTCTGAGTGTTAATTTCAAGGTCTCCTCTCCATGGCTTTACAACTACCTCACATTCAGGCTAGGAGGTGCGGAATGGCAAATGAGCATGAGCCAATTCAGGGCTTGCCTAGGTCTTTATACGGATTCTCTTTCCGATTCCACCTTCATGTACTTAGCAAAATGTGAAACCTTCAACCGAAACGAGTTTGATACCAAGAAAGTGTGGAGTGAAATTAGTCATGTCAAGCTAACCCCCACTAATCAAGTTCCTAGTGCGCTCAAGAGCCCCATGCTTCGGTGCATCCAAAAGTTCTTCGCCCAATCGGTCTTCCGTCGAACGGAAGATGTTGATAAGATGACGATGTTCGATATTTGGTTGATACATCGTATTCACAAGAAGAAGCACATTCATCTTCCTAACCTTATCATGAGTTATCTATTTGACACAAGCGGCGAAAAATCTGAGCTCCCAAGTGTTGGTGGTCATTACGTGACTCGAATCGCGAAGTTCTTAAAAGTCAATTTCAATGAGTCAGAGTAGATGCCCATGGATCGCTTGGGTTATCATGAGTGCATTTGGAGGCGCATCTAGATGTCAAGTCGACATTCAATGGGTATTTGGTAATCAATCTTCATTATGGTTTGTGAACAGTTTATCTTTTAATTTGGCATGTAACTTAACTTAATTTGGTAATTGTGTGTGTGAAACTTGGAATTATCGATTCGGTGTGAGGTAGTATACTTATATTGCTACTCTCACATATGATCAACTCTATGTTTGTAATAATTTGACAATGGACGTGCGTGGATATTCTTGTGGTTGTTTGTATTTCTCTTGCTTGTTGTGGTTCTTAGTGGCAGGACACACTTTTTGATGATTGATCCAAGCCTGGCATTAAGTTCAGGCGTCAAGCTCATCGACTTACATTCTTTGGTGATTAAGTTTCTCGAATGGTGACAACAAATATCGTTTGATCATAACCTGTTTTTACTTTCTTTTCTCTCATATTTTCTATTTCAAAATGCCCCTCATTTTCACTTATTCTATCGTTTTAATGCAATGAGGGCATTGCATCAAACTAAATGTAGGGGGAGAGTTAAAATATCGGGCCATTTTGAACTTTTTCGGGTAAACGTATCACATACACTACAAAGTGTGAAGCTTGCAATGTCGAACAATTTTTGGAACAAGTTTTTAACCATTACGTTAATTCATATCATAATACTTAAATGGTTAAAACTTGTAAAATTTTCAAAATTTTTGGGAAAAGTAAAGTCTTTTCCTTGTTTTTCAAAAGTTAAGGAAGTAAAGTCTTCTTTTTGTTTCACTCTTGCAATTCACAAGTGAAAGTAAAGTCTCTCACTTTCATATGATTTTGTGAGAAAATGATAAAATCTTGAGAAAAAAATCAAACTTGTGCTTGAAAGTTAAAGTCTTTCATGCATGTGCATCAAAACCAAGTGTTTAAAGCTTCGTGCTTTAACACTTCCGGATGAATCGAGTCCATCCATTGTAGGGAGTCAAGTCTCCCGAATTTTGTATTACTTGGTATGGGAGACTTCCTAATCCACACCATTTCATATTGACATTGGTTGTCTCATCATTTAACGGTGTTTCAACCGATGTATCATACCGTGGGAAGAGGAGCCACCTAGCTTCACAAAGTGCTATCCTTTTTAGGAGCAATGGTTTCGTGCTAGTGTTGCTAGACAACGCATGCCATAGCCAAAAGCTATGGCACACTTGTGCATTCAATTAATGGAAAGGTAGTAGCTACTTTCTTTCTCAATATAAGAATAAAAGCTTGTATTGTAGGTAGTAGATGAGTGAATAAAAGCTTCAAGCTTTGACACTCCCGGGAGAGTCAAGTTGTGATGACCCGGAAAATTTCGACTAATTTAAACCAATTCTCTATATGATTTAATATTATGTAAATATACATATATATATATATATATATATATATATATATATATATATATATATATATATATATATATATATTATAAGATGTACAAGTAAAACACTAATTGCTACTGTAAAAACGACTTTGCTACAGTAAAATACTATTTGCTACAACAAAACACTATTTGCTACAGTGAAACCGTATTTTACTACAGTGCTACAGTGAAACAGTATTTTGCTACAGTGCTACCGTAAACACTATTTTTTACAGTAAACACTATTTGCTACAGTAACACTATTTGATGTCGACGAACTAGAAAACAAGCAGAAATGAGTTGTTCAGCCTAGCCATGCGATCGCATGGCAAAAGCACTGAAAACCCATGCGATCGCATGGGGACTAAAAACACTATTTGCTACAGTAAATATTATGTCGACGAACTAGCAAACAAAATGCCATGCGATCGCATGGCAAAAGCACTGAAATCCCATCAAAATCAGGAAACATGCCTATAAAAGGCCAGTTTACTCGACGAATTATATACACTTTTTTATATTCTCTGTAATAAATATTTATATTTATAATTATAATTTTAATTATAATTTAAGTTTAATAATAATAAGGTATATACGAGGGTGTTTTTAATTCGGGTTTCAAACCGCTTTAAGCTAAGGAAATATTGGGTATTGTTCGGGGTATTGTTCTTGAATCCAAGGCTAACCATACAGTCATCTACCATCATTACGTCTACATAATTTGCCTACAATATTGAATCCCAATATTGAACTGTGAGTTATAGATCCCTTTTTAAATACTTTAAATATTTTTGGGCTGAGAATACATGCAATTTATTTTAAACGCAATAAGACACAAGTACATACTAAATTCTACACTGAGTTAAACCGAAAATCCCTTAGCTTTGGTAACTAGTAGCTGCCAGTACATAGGATATGGACTGGTGGGCACGAATAATTGTATATGGATCCATAGGGCTTGACATCCCCGTCCGAGCTAGAGCGCTAGCCTTTTAACGGACGTATGTTATTTGAGTTTATGACACGTTGGTTTGCGTGTATTAAAATGAATGGGGTAATTATCCTTATAGCGTTAAGTTTAGTTACCAGGGTGCTCTGTTACGTAGAATCTATTGATAAACTTTTGATGAAATCTTGTGGTCTATCTTTATATATGTTTATGACTCGAGCAATTAAACCTATAACTCACCAACATTCGTGTTGACTTTTTAGCATGTTTTATTCTCACGTCCTTAGACTGCTTCCGCTGTGATGTGCTTGTTGCCTGCATGGAGTCTCTCATGCTTTGTACAAAGTTTATTGCATTCAAAACAAAACTGCGTTGTGTAATAAATAATTGGACTGCGATGTCAACCTGTAAATTAAAGACTTATGTATTTTGGGGTTTTGCTTATACCTAAGCACTCGCCCACATATTTATAACTTTCTATGTTTAGAAAGTCATTTATTTTAATGAATGCGATATTTTATCAAAACGTATCATATAGAGGTCAAAACCTCACTGTGGAATCAATGATTAACGTGCAGCGTCAATAGCGATTTTGACGGGTCGTTACAGTTGGTATCCGAGCTTGAGGTCATAGGGAACCAGAAATTACATTAGTGTGTTTAACTGTTAATTGTTAGGATGCATTAGTGAGTCTGGACTATTACCATATCTATTTTTACTGATTTTTGCTTATCATTTGGTCAAAAACATTATATGTGATATATTTATATGCTAACGTAATTGTTGTTTCAATTATGTGATAGATGACTTCTTCTAATCCTATCATTTTGTACGACTCCGAATCGGACACTGAATCTATTATATCCACAACTGAAAAGGGCGTTCCAATACCTATTAAAGAAGAAATTGTGTTAGCCGGGGAATCTCAACTCCCGGTAAACCCAGAGGAGGTTCCAGCTCCACCCAGCTCTAGTTTTCCGGAGCCACAGTATCGTTGGCATGGACCCATGATCCTTGGAGTAAACGAGGATCGTCCATTTCTAAACGAACATGGACATTGGGCCAGATACACCGCCGACGGGCGGGTTGTGAATATATTGCCTGGCAGATTTCGGATCATGACCACCGGTACATATTCTCGTACACATGATGCAGACAGTTCATCATCATATTCTCCTACACATGACTCAGATAGTTCGTCATCAGACGAGATCAGTGAGGAGGGGGATTTCGCTAATGAAATAAAAGAAGTCACTAAGGAGAAATTCTAACTTGCTATAGATAATAAAAACAACCACAAAAATAAAAAGTCCTTAATTATTAAAAAGGAACAGAACCATTGGATCCGTAACCACCCTTATTGTATTAAACCCACTGAGGCAACGGGTACCTTAAAACCCCAACCAAAACTTAAATACACTGCCAGAATGTCGGTCGGACCATGTGCACACAAACAATTGGCAGAGAGAACCAAATGAGAAGAAGTTTCTGATAGTTCTGACTAAACGACCTCGTAACCATAAATCTTCCATGCGCTATTTTATTGCTTATGTGTGCTACTCTATCTTGTTATGTAAAATATCGGTATTGTATGGTATTGTATTATTTTGGTTTATTAATAATAAATGCATGGAATGATTATTTGTATTATTAATACTTATTATTATTATTACATAATAACGTAGTAACTCGCTATAATTTTTCATAGTGGAATATTATTAGGATTTTAGTAGTTAATTCCTTGTACTAGCTATTATGTATGAACTTAACGGGTAGGTAATACCCTAAAATAATTATAAAATGCTAATAAGAAGAAAAGGCTTTTATAATAATTGGTTCATATTATTAATATGCTACGATTAACTATTGACAACTCATGTTACCTATAATATTCTATATGATTAAATTATCTCTGTTGTGTTTATTGAAGAAACATGTCTCAAATGCCGGATGCTGAGTTTGAGGAACTAGTCGAGAAACGTGTGAATGAAAGAATTGCTGCAACTGAGGCAGCAAAAGCAACAGCCGAAGCAGCATCCGTAAACACAAACTCACGAAACGGATGCTCATGCAAAACTTTTTAAGGATGCAAACCACAGACGTTTAGTGGAACTGAGGGACCATTCGGTCTAACCCGATGGTTTAAAAATATGGAGTCTGTTTTCAAAATTAGTAATTGTGCGGACGGAGACAAGTCAAAGTATGCTTCTTGCACATTGCAAGACAGTGCACTTACTTGGTGGAACAATTATGCTAAAGCAGAAGGAGTAGATATGGCATATGATATCTCTTGGGAAGAACTGAAAAAGATGCTAATCGAGGAGTACTGTCCTCGAAACGAGATCAGAAAAATGGAATCTGAGTTACGTAATCTGAAGGTTTTCGGCGCGAATCTCAATAACTATGAAAAGCGTTTCATGGAACTAGCCTTGTTGTGTCCCGAATTGGTTCCAAACGAGAAACGAAAGATAGAAATGTATATTGACGGTTTATCGATCAATATCAAAGGAAATGTTACATCGTCCAAACCGAATACGATGCAGGAAGCCATGACAATGGCACACCAACTCATGGACCAGATCACAGAGAGTTCGATTAAGGCATCAATTACCGAAGTCAAGACAACTGAAGGAAAGAGGAAATGGGAAGACTATAAGGGCAAAAGTACTCACCTGAAGAAACAAGAAACTTTTAAAGGTAAACAAGATGGGGCAACTGCAAGTCCAAACTATAAGGGACCCCATCCGTTCTGCAAAAGATGTTACACACATCATGCAGGTTATTGCCAAGTGGTCTGTGATAAGTGCAACAAGAAAGGACATGTGGCGAAAGATTATTATGCCACCGTTTCTGAAGTAAAGACAAAACCGACTGATGTCAAGAAATGTTTTGGATGCGGGAAGTCTGGTCACTTTATAAATCAATGCCCTGATAAGGAGAAGAACAAAGAACCCGTACGTGGGAGGGCATTTAATGTTAGTACCAGTGAAGCACGTGAGGATCCTAATCTTGTCACGGGTACGTTTACCGTTAATAATCAACTAGCTTCTATTATGTTTGATACGGGTGCTGATAGAAGTTATATGTGTAAAGACTTTAGTTCTAAACTAAAATGTGCATCATTGCCTCTAGACGATAAATATACTATTGAATTAGCTAATGGTAAACTGATAAAAGCCGATAAAATTTTCCATAGTTGCGAAATAAATCTCGCTGGTGAAACCTTCAAAATCGATTTGATACCCGTAGAATTAGGAAGTTTTGACGTAATCGTTGGCATGGACTGGATGTCCAAAACAAGAGCGGAAGTTGTTTGCGCTGAGAAAGCAATCCGCATCCCTCGTAAGGATGAAACGTCATTAATGATTTATGGGGAGAAGAGCAACTCGAAGCTAAACCTTATCAGCTGTATGAAGGCCCAGAAAATTATAAGAAAAGGTTGTTATGCTATTCTCGCACACGTAAAGAAGATCGATACTGAAGAAAGAAGCATTGATGACATGCCGGTTGTAAGAGAATATCCCAGAGTATTTTCAGAAGAATTACCGGGGCTACCTCCACACAGATGTGTAGAATTCCAGATTGATCTCGTACCAGGAGCCGCACCTGTAGCCCGATCCCCATATAGACTTACACCTTCAGAAATGCAAGAATTACAAGACCAGTTGCAAGAATTATCAGACCGTGGATTTATTCGTCCCAGTTTTTCACCTTGGGGTGCTCCTATTCTGTTCGTCAAGAAGAAGGATGGATCTATGAGAATGTGCATAGATTACCGAGAATTAAACAAATTAACGATCAAGAATCGGTACCCATTACCGAGGATTGATGATTTGTTTGATCAATTGCAAGGATCAAGTGTTTATACTAAGATTGATCTATGCTCCGGATATCATCAGCTGAGAGTGAAGGAAGAAGATGTTCCTAAAACCGCGTTCAGAACCCGTTACGGTCACTATGAATTTTTAGTCATGCCTTTTGGATTGACTAATGCTCCAGCAGTATTTATGGATCTAATGAATGGCATCTGTTGACCGTATTTAGATAAATTTGTCATTGTTTTTATCGACGACATATTGATTTACTCGAAGAACAAGGAAGAACATGAGCAACACTTAAGACTGGTACTAGAGATACTCAAGAAAGAAGTATTGTACGCAAAATTTTCGAAGTGTGATTTCTGGTTACAAGAAGTACAATTTTTAGGCCATGTTGTCAGTAAACATGGAATTAAAGTTGACCCTGCCAAGATCGAAGCCATTAGTAAATGGGAAACACCGAAGACTCCAACACAAATCCGCCAATTCTTAGGTCTTGCTGGTTACTATCGAAGATTCATTCAAGATTTCTCTAGAATCGCCAAACCCTTAACTGCATTGACTTAAAAGGGAAAGAAGTATGATTGGTCCACGGAACAGGATTCTTCATTCCAGTTATTAAAGAAGAAGTTAACGTCTGCACCTATTTTGTCGTTACCAGAAGGAAATGATGATTTCGTGATCTATTGTGACGCTTCGTGCCAAGGTTTAGGATGTGTATTAATGCAACGCACAAAAGTTATCGCATATGCCTCACGACAACTAAAAATTCATGAAAAGAACTATACGACGCACGATTTGGAACTAGGAGCAGTAGTTTTTGCACACAAAATATGGAGACACTATCTATATGGCACCAGGTGTACAGTGTACACCGACCATAAGAGTCTTCAGCATATTTTTGATCAAAAACAACTCAATATGAGGCAACATCGCTGGGTAGAGTTGTTAAACGATTACGATTGTGAAATCCGTTACCACCCCGGAAAGGCTAATGGTGTAGCTGATGCCCTAAGTCGGAAAGAAAGAGTAAAACCTCTTAGGGTCCGAGCTTTGAATATTACAATTCGTACTGATCTCATAAAGCAAATTCAAGCAGCACAGTTAGAGGCTTTAAAAGAAGAAAATAAAAAATGCGAAATGAGCAGAGGGTTAGAAAAACAGCTTGAAGTAAAAGCCGATGGAACCCTGTATTTTGCTGGTAGGATATGGGTACCAAAACATGGTAACCTAAGGCAACTAGTACTGGATGAAGTACACAAAACGAGGTACTCAATTCACCCAGGAAATGGAAAAATGTACCATGATCTCAAGAAGTTCTATTGGTGGCCTAATATGAAGACAGAAATTGCTACTTATGTAAGCAAATGTTTGACGTGTGCAAAGGTCAAAGCTGAGCACCAAAAGCCGTCAGGATTACTGCAACAACCGAAAATTCTGCAGTGGAAATGGGAAATAATAACCATGGATTTCATTACGAAATTGCCAAGGACTGCAAGTAGTCATGATACTATTTGGGTGATAGTTGATCGTCTAACTAAATCAGCTCACTTCCTACCAATAAAGGAAACAGACAGTATGGAAAGACTAGCGCACCTATATTTGAAGGAAGTAGTTTCCAGGCATGGTGTACCTATCTCCATCATATCTGATCGCGACACCCGATTCACATCACGTTTCTGGCAGTCATTACAAAAAGTATTGAGAACTCGATTAGATATGAGCATCGCTTATCACCCACGGACAGATGGTCAAAGTGAAAGAACAATACAGTCATTGGAAGACATGTTACTGGCATGCGTGATTGACTTTGGAACCAGTTGGGATCGACACTTACTGTTGGCAGAATTTTCATACAATAACAGCTATCATACGAGCATCAACGCAGCGCCATTTGAAGCACTTTACAGTAGAAAGTTCAGATCTCCTATCTGTTGGAGTGAAGTAGGAGAAATACAACTTACTGGACCAGAAATTATTCATGAAATCACCGAAAAGATCATTCAAATACAACAGCGATTGAAAACGGCCATGAGTCGCCAAAAGAGTTATGTTGATGTTAGAAGAAAACCGCTAGAATTTCAAGTGGGCAACAAAGTCATGTTGAAAGTGTCACCCTGGAAAGGCGTTGTACGATTTGGTAAACGAGGAAAGCTAAGTCCTAGGTACGTGAAAGGACCCGTTCATATACATTATAAACGATTCACAATAGTTGATTACATTGCGAGGTATTTGACCTCTATATGATACATTTTACAAACATTGCATTCGTTTTTAAAAGACAATCTTTCTTTACATCGAAAATTGACAGGCATGCATACCATTTCATAATATCCACTATCCAACTATAAATTGATTTAATAATAATCTTTGATGAACTCAATGACTCGAATGCAACGTTCTTCGAAATATGCTATGAAAGACTCCAAGTAATATCTTTAAAATGAGCAAATGCACAGCGGAAGATTTTTTTAACACCTGAGAATAAACATGCTTTAAAGTGTCAACCAAAAGGTTGGTGAGTTCATTAGTTTATCATAATCATTTATTTCCATCATTTTAATAGACCACAAGAATTTCATTTCCAGTTCTCATAAATATACGTCCCATGCATAGAGACAAAAATAATCATTCATATGGTGAACACCTGGTAACCGACATTAACAATATGCATATAAGAATATCCCCTATCATTCCGGGATCCTCCTTCGGACATGATATAAATTTCGAAGTACTAAAGCATCCGGTACTTTGGATGGGGTTTATTAGGCCCAATAGATCTATCTTTAGGATTCGCGTCAATTAGGGTGTCTGTTCCCTAATTCTTAGATTACCAGACTTTAATAAAAAGGGGCATATTCGATTTCGATAATTCAACCATAGAATGTAGTTTCACGTACTTGTGTCTATTTTGTAAATCATTTATAAAACCTGCATGTATTCTCATCCCAAAAATATTAGATTTTAAAAGTGGGACTATAACTCACATATCAATATTGAGATTCAATATTGCGGGAAAGGTACGTAAACGCAACGGAGATGATAAACACTATATTGACCTCACGAGCATACCCATGAACCATACTCAATCACCTCCATAGCTATAACCCATAATTTCCTTAATCCTATCCCACTCGAAAAAACAACTTCGAAATCACTCGGACAGCACTCCGTCGTAATATTTTATGTATACTAATAATATCTTGAGATAATACGGAGTAAATATATATATGTAAATCGATTGAGAGAGTTTAGAGAAAACTATTTTCAAGTTTCTATGAAATAATGAAACCTATTGAATTCTATTTATAATAGATTTTTGAATTATTAAAGTGAATTATTAAAGTATGAATTATTAAAGTGAATTATTAAAGTATGAATTATTAAAGTGAATTATTAAAGTATGAATTATTAAAGTGAATTATTAAAGTATGAATTATTAAAGTTAAAGTAAAGTAAAAATAAAGTAAAGGTAAAGTTTTAAGTATAGTAAAAGTATAAAACTATGTACGTATAATATGCGTATAAATATATATAATATTAATTTAAATCGTTATATATATTTAATAAAATAAAATATAAATATCGTTATCTTTATCATACTAGTTAAGTAATGAGTTGTCAAAAGTGGTTCTAGATATTTATAAAAGTTATATACGTTTTAATAATAAAGTTCTTTTTAAACTGAAAACGTTTTTGTACGTTTGAAACTAAATAGATCAATCGAGTCTTTATGAGATTCAATCTTCTACTATCCTTTGTCTAGTTCTCAATGATTGACAATTTGTTCATATTTATAAATCACTTTACCATTTTCCGAATATTGTTAAAATGAAAAGATTTCTCAAATCAACGTGGGCCTTTCAACAGAGACTTGTAATCATAATTTAATATATCTGATAATTCAATCATTTGATCTTATCTTCTAATTCCATTGATAAACATTTTGAAACAGATACAATCATATAAAGTATTTAATCTAATATTTTGTTTACGTTTCAAGTTATAATATATATACACATATACATATATAATCATATTCGTTTAATGGTTCGTGAATCGTTGGAACTTGGTCGATGTTGAATGAATGTATGAACATAGTTTAAAATTCTTGAAATTTAACTTAACAAATATTGCTTATCGTGTCGGAAACATATAAAGATTAAAGTTTAAATTTGGTTGGAAATTTCCGGGTTGTCACAGTACCTACCTGTTAAAGAAATTTCGTCCCGAAATTTGAGTGGAAAGGTCGTGAATGATAATAAGTATGTTTTCATGATGCATACGGGCTGAAAATTAGAGTTTTATCATCAGCGAATAATTTGGATAAACAATCCATTTATATGAAGAGTACGAATGAAGCTAACATAGAAGAGTGAAATGAGTAAGTGTAGATTCATCTTATCATTTGACGTAGATATGATTGATTCCCAGATTTTAAGGGATTTGAAGAAAATTTTCTTAATAAGATTTGACTCTCCGGTAATCAAGAGAATTAGGATCCGCTTTAAATGCGATCATCCATTTTAATTGTTCTGTCAGAGATTTTCTAATAAATTCACCTCCTTCGTTTCCTTACAACTCACACCATCTGTTGATGCATTTTATGCAAGTCCCTAGACATCTACCCACGTCCATTGCATGTACAACAGTTTACAGGCCACCATGATTGCTCGTTATTATCCTATCCGTGTTTGTATGTGGTTACAGGAACTGCAGGAACGAGATTTAGATGTTTGACTATGTTAGACTTAGTCAGACGTACGAGTGAAGCCTCACTAGTACGGCTGACAGGCTCATACGCATGGTTGATGCTGAGCTAAGTCACAATTACAACCTAAATGATAAGACACGAGTGAGTGATCACCCGTACGGTTGATGAAGCCAACTCGTACGTGTGATGAATGAATCGTATGGGTGTGTCAACAGCAGGGGTATATAAAGTCTTATGTTCTTCATTTTAGGTTAAGCCTCTCATTTGTTACACACACTCAGATCTAGTGAGCTCCTTCGATTCTCTCTCAGTCCAAATCACCCAGGTGGTGAATAATAGCTCTAGGTGTTGATCTAATCACACTTGATTTAGTTGTGATTTGACTAAATTAATCAAAAAAAACTTAACCTATTCACTAGAGGGTTTGATTCACTTATTCTACCATTGTGTGAGTTAAATCTGTTGATTTCTAAGTTCCTAGTCATGTTTCATCACCTTCTATTCTTTCCCCCTCAACTCATATTTTAAAGTATTCATCAATATGCTCCATCCAGTTCTGATTCTCGATATACTTCTAACTTTCATATCGGTCATTCTTCTTTTTTTTCATCTACCGCCGGAAGAATCTATTTACTTCTACTATACTCTTGGGTTTATAGTGTTCCTAGTTCTCCCGTGTCTTTATATTGCTATATGCATCGATATATATGGTTTATAATTTCTGGTTTGTCGTTGGGCTTTATATGTTCCCTTATATTTCAAAGTCTCTGCTTCTGTCTTCTATAATCATTATCATTCACAGTTAATGCTCTCTTTTATTTGCTGCAATTTATACCCCAATTTCTATTTCGGAGTATTGTCCTTTCGTTTCTTCTTCTTGCGATTAAGCACCGCTTGTAATGGTCCAGAATTCACAGATATGAATTTTGAAATGAACATTGTTAATGTTCTAGGAAGAAAATTGTGATGGCACGATCTTGACTTGTCAAATTACTAAAATACCTTGGAAAAGGCCGAATCATCAAGAAATATTTTCTTGATATTTTAAAGGTTAAATAGAATACAAGAGTCGTATAACATGGCACATGATGATGTTATAATCTGTGAATCATCACGTTCCATTTAGTAACTCAGCATGACTTACTGTAATATAATCACATTGATCAAGTGTCATTATATTATACTAATTCATGCTTCAGTTCCCAACACTACTTCAAAATATTCCTATTTTAAACTTGAATGTTTCAGAATTTAGAAACTAAAATAGTTTCTTTTATGATGTAATACAGATAGCGCGAAGAGGTAAATGATTTCAAATAAGAAAAATTAAGAAAATATCTTCAGAAATATGGAGGATATTTATAATGAAAGATATGATGATATTTTAGAATTTCTAATATCAGAGGATGAAGAAGAATATTGTCCGCAGGGGTTTAGAGTCAGGAGCAAGGTATTCGTTAATGACTTCAGCAGATACTGAATTATTTGGATCCTTTGAAGTTAGGTTCAGTCTTTGTAATTTGTCCACAGCCTCTTTCCTACTTTGCTCAATCCATTTTCCAGTTCCAAGACTTCTCTTTTTCTGCGCTTTGCCAGCACACCTATTCATTATCATCAAACTTTTACTGTTAAGGTCGTTTATAGTTTTTTTTTTTTGCTGCTTCATCAGTATTTTTCCATTTTCGGAGAACCAATTCGTAGTTCGAAGTGTTTTTCAGAATCTTCACCTTCAAATTAAGTCCAGAAGATAGACGTTATATATACACATATAACTGTTGGCGTAGACATGCTGCGAGATTTCAAAATACTGATTGCTAATTCCCAATGATTTGTATGGAAATTCTCATTACAAGATGCGAATGAATAAATGATGGGGTTTCAATGAATAATTATAATGACTTTTTGGAGAGGCTAAAGTCAAAGGGTAATGAAGTTGTTGATACATCTGTTAATAATGTGGTGGAATGTAAAAGGTTCCCTGGTAACGATGGTGTATATCTCAAGGTTATAATAAGGTTAGTCTGACTGAAAAGTCGAAGTTGACTTGCTGGAGCTGTGACAAAACTGGCTACTTTGAATAGGAGTCGCAAAGTTATTTTTGCTAATAAATGCTAAAGAATCTGACGCGGATACGTTATTTAAACTTTTACTTTGGTTTCAAGAGTTTTTCGGGTACATAACTGTGGGTAACATGTGGTTGGATCATCATCTCGATTGCTCATCATTCGAAGTGTCTTCAGAAATTTTCGAAGGGTTTGAACACAGATTGTAATCGTTAACATGCATTTGATGTTCTAACATAGTTTTGAAGTCAAAATATAGCTTGTGAAAGATGTAAGGATCTAAGAGTGATGATTTTGGTCATATCTCGAGTTGAATTTTGAGATTTCAAAATCAGAATATGTAATTAAATTTTGAATGAGTATGGTTGTTTTGATTTCTATAAAAGAATGTATATTGTTGTGAAAGTAGGGAGTATAATGGATGATTTGCTGAATCAGATTCGAAGAATGTAATATATTAATTGTGAATTTATATATCTCTCGGGTATTACCTACCCGTTAAAAAAAATTTCACAATTAATATTTTATACAAAAGAATTTTATTACAGTCTTTATGAAAATATATATTATGTATATTTTCTTCAGATGTAACATATATTTAATGAGTTAATGTTAAATTAAACTCATTTGATTTACGGTTGAAACTAGAATTGAATAATCCCTAAAGGCTTTAAAAAGTACATAACTTTTACGCAGTATTTCTTTAATGACATTGAAATTATGAATCAATACTTCGTTATTTGTTGATGTATGATGTTCGGTTCGTGGAATTCTTGTGAATTTCACAAAGTACGAATGATGTTATCTGAAAAGTTTCGGGTACATCGATGATGAAAGTGTAAAATCAAATATATACTTGATTTATTATGAATTGGAATTTGTTGAATTGCGACAGAGATTGTAGTTAACGCTGGTTAAGTTGCGGCCGAAGGACGTACATTATTGCATATTTGTAATATGAATTAACCGAGTAGTTAAGATTCACACACAATAGCTTAGCACGGAAAGATTTATTTTGATTTTAAAATATATAAAATATACATATAATTTCTTCAAAGGGAATGAGTTAATTCTTCATAACTCGTTGATACAATATACGGGTTATTGATTCGTAATGATGTCCATAGTGATTCTTGAGCTGACGGAGTTTGTGATGTTATAGGTGTTGTTGATTCTGATGTTGACTGTACTGATGATGCTGGTGACGCTGACGGTACTGTTGATGCTGTTGGTAAAACAAGTTTAGCTTGTTAATCACACACCATTTTTGTCAGGGTTTCTACTCTTCCTTCTATCATTTTGGTTCGCTTAACTGATTTATGGTTAGGGCTAGATTAGATAATCTCTAAGACTTTAGAGATTACATAATCTGCGCTGAATGTTTCTCCAATGAAGTTATGAATTAATACTTCGTCGGTTATTGTTGTTGGTATTCCTTGGTATCTACAGGGCGTATGACATTGGTGCTCGTGGGACAGAGTGTAAAGTTGAGGTTTACGACGTGGTTGTGGTTGGGGTGGTAATGGTACTATTGGCATTGATGATGGTGTTACTGGTTATACTGCTGATGTTGCTGCTGGTGTTTGTAATCTCTGCACCATATTCTCCAAAGCCACTACTCGAGCGCGAAGCTCGTTGACTTCTTCTATTACACCGGGGTGATTGTCGGTTCGGACGAGCGGATAAATAAAATCTAAAATTTGATGTAATATATAATCGTGACGAGATACTCTGGAAATGAGCGAGAAAATGGTGTTTCGGACAGGTTCGCTGGTAAGTGCTGCAGGTTCTTCGTCAAGAGGGCAATGTGGTGGATGGAAGGGATCACCTTCTTCTTGTCTCCAATGATTGAGGAGGCTACGAACCCATCCCCAATTCATCCAGAATAGGTGATGACTGATTGGTTGATCTATTCCGGTCACACTGCTTTCGGAGCTGGAGTGGGATTCCATTTCGAAATCCGAGGAACTTAAATTAATGATGAATTCCATTTCGTACGATTGAATATGGATTTTTTTTTGATATGAAATGATTTTCGGTTATCGGATGGTATTCTAATTACATAGAATATCCATATATATAGAACAAAAGATTTCGTAAATTACGGAGGAATTTACGGGATATATCAGGCAACGTTTACAGTAATAGATACGATAAGATATGATTTAGCAGATACGCTAAGATATGAATTTTTGTCTATACACTATTCATGCAATCAATGCAGCAAGACGTGTCTTAGACTAAAAATGATAAGCAGGTAATTTCCTGAGGATAATAAGTAGTTAATTTTTGACACAAAATGATAAGCAAAACTATTGATATGCAGACACGGTCGAAGTCTAGACTCACTAATGCATCCTATCGACTTATCTGTTAGACACACTAATGCAGACCTGGTTCTCTAAGACCACCGCTCTGATACCAACTGAAAGGACCCGTTCATATACATTATAAATGATTCACAATAGTTGATTACATTGCGAGGTATTTGACCTCTATATGATACATTTTACAAACATTGCATTCGTTTTTAAAAGACAATCTTTCTTTACATCGAAAATTGACAGGCATGCATACCATTTCATAATATCCACTATCCAACTATAAATTGATTTAATAATAATCTTTGATGAACTCAATGACTCGAATGCAACGTTCTTCGAAATATGCTATGAAAGACTCCAAGTAATATCTTTAAAATGAACAAATGCACAGCGGAAGATTTTTTTAACACCTGAGAATAAACATGCTTTAAAGTGTTAACCAAAAGGTTGGTGAGTTCATTAGTTTATCATAATCATTTATTTCCATCATTTTAATAGACCACAAGAATTTCATTTCCAGTTCTCATAAATATACGTCCCATGCATAGAGACAAAAATAATCATTCATATGGTGAACACCTGGTAACCGACATTAACAATATGCATATAAGAATATCCCCTATCATTCCGGGATCCTCCTTCGGACATGATATAAATTTCGAAGTACTAAAGCATCCGGTACTTTGGATGGGGTTTATTAGGCCCAATAGATCTATCTTTAGGATTCGCGTCAATTAGGGTGTCTGTTCCCTAATTCTTAGATTACCATACTTTAATAAAAAGGGGCATATTCGATTTCGATAATTCAACCATAGAATGTAGTTTCACGTACTTGTGTCTATTTTGTAAATCATTTATAAAACCTGCATGTATTCTCACCCCAAAAATATTAGATTTTAAAAGTGGGACTATAACTCACATATCAATATTGAGATTCAATATTGCGGGAAAGGTACGTAAACGCAACGGAGATGATAAACACTATATTGACCTCACGAGCATACCCATGAACCATACTCAATCACCTCCATAGCTATAACCCATAATTTCCTTAATCTTATCCCACTCAAAAAAACAACTTCGAAATCACTCGGACAGCACTCCGTCGTAATATTTTATGTATACTAATAATATCTTGAGATAATACGGAGTAAATATATATATGTAAATCGATTGAGAGAGTTTAGAGAAAACTATTTTCAAGTTTCTATGAAATAATGAAACCTATTGAATTCTATTTATAATAGATTTTTGAATTATTAAAGTAAATTATTAAGGTATGAATTATTAAAGTGAATTATTAAAGTATGAATTATTAAAGTGAATTATTAAAGTATGGATTATTAAAGTGAATTATTAAAGTATGAATTATTAAAGTTAAAGTAAAGTAAAAATAAAGTAAAGGTAAAGTTTAAGTATTGTAAAAGTATAAAACTATGTACGTATAATATGAGTATAAATATATATAATATTAATTTAAATCGTTATATATATTTAATAAAATAAAATATAAATATCGTTATCTTTATCATACTAGTTAAGTAATGAGTTGTCAAAAGTGGTTCTAGATATTTATAAAAGTTATATACGTTTTAATAATAAAGTTCTTTTTAAACTGAAAACGTTTTTGTACGTTTGAAACTAAATAGATCAATCGAGTCTTTATGAGATTCAATCTTCTACTATCCTTTGTCTAGTTCTCAATGATTGACAATTTGTTCATATTTATAAATCACTTTACCATTTTCCGAATATTATTAAAATGAAAAGATTTCTCAAATCAACGTGGGCCTTTCAACAGAGACTTGTAATCATAATTTAATATATCTGATAATTCAATCATTTGATCTTATCTTCTAATTCCATTGATAAACATTTTGAAACAGATACAATCATATAAAGTATTTAATCTAATATTTTGTTTACGTTTCAAGTTATAATATATATACACATATACATATATAATCATATTCGTTTAATGGTTCGTGAATCGTTGGAACTTGGTCAAGGTTGAATGAATGTATGAACATAGTTTAAAATTCTTGAAATTTAACTTAAAAAATATTGCTTATCGTGTCGGAAACATATAAAGATTAAAGTTTAAATTTGGTTGGAAATTTCCGGGTTGTCACAGTACGTAGGACCCTTTGAAATCACCGAAAGAATTGGAGCAGTTGCTTATCGATTAAAGCTACCGCAAGAACTTAGTAGTGTTCATGACACATTTCACTTGTCAAATTTAAAGAAATGTTTAGCTGAAGAGGATGTCGTAATTCCTTTTGACGAAATACGAATCAATGAGAAACTCCATTTTATCGAAGAACCTGTTGAAATCATGGACCGTGAGGTAAAACAATTAAAACAAAGTAAAATACCGATAGTTAGGGTTCGTTGGAATGCTAGACGAGGACCCGAGTTTACTTGGGAACGTGAGGATCAAATGAAGCAAAAGTATCCACATTTGTTCACTGATATCGCTCATGAAACAGGTACTACTCAAAATTTCGAGACGAAATTTTCTTTAACGGGGAGGTTATGTGATGACCCGGAAAATTTCGACTAATTTAAACCAATTCTCTATATGATTTAATATTATGTAAATATATATATATATATATATATATATATATATATATATATATATATATATATATATTAAGATGTACAAGTAAAACACTAATTGCTACTGTAAAAACGACTTTGCTACAGTAAAATACTATTTGCTACAGTAAAACACTATTTGCTACATTAAAACACTATTTGCTACAGTGAAACCGTATTTTGCTACAGTGCTACAGTGAAACCGTATTTGCTACAGTGCTACAGTAAACACTATTTGCTACAGTAACATTATTTGCTACAGTAAACACTATTTGATGTCGACGAACTAGAAAACAAGCAGAAATGAGCTGTTCAGCCTAGCCATGCGATCGCATGGCAAAAGCACTGAAAAACTATTTACTACAGTAAATATTATGTCGATGAACTAGCAAACAAAACGCCATGCGATCGCATGGCAAAAGCACTGAAAACCCATGCGATCGCATGGGGACCAAAATCAGGAAACATGCCTATAAAAGGCCAGTTTACTCGACGAATTATATACACTTTTTTATATTCTCTGTAATAAATATTTATATTTATAATTATAATTTTCATTATAATTTAAGTTTAATAATAATAAGGTATATACGAGGGTGTTTTTAATTCGGGTTTCAAACCGCTTTAAGCTAAGGAAATATTGGGTATTGTTCGGGGTATTGTTCTTGAATCCAAGGCCAACCATACAGTCGTCTACCATCATTACGTCTACGCAATTTGCCTACAATATTGAATCCCAATATTGAACTGTGAGTTATAGATCCCTTTTTAAATACTTTAAATATTTTTGGGCTGAGAATACATGCAATTTATTTTAAACACAATAAGACACAAGTACATACTAAATTCTACACTGAGTTAAACCGAAAATCCCTTAGCTTTGGTAACTAGTAGCTGCCAGTACATAGGATATGGACTGGTGGGCGCGAATAATTGTATATGGATCCATAGGGCTTGACATCCCCGTCCGAGCTAGAGCGCTAGCCTTTTAACGGACGTATGTTATTTGAGTTTATGACACGTTGATTTGCGTGTATTAAAACGAATGGGGTAATTATCCTTATAGCATTAAGTTTAGTTACCAGGGTGCTCTGTTACGTAGAATCTATTAATAAACTTTTGATGAAATCTTGTGGTCTATCTTTATATATATTTATGACTCGAGCAATTAAACCTATAACTCACCAACATTCGTGTTGACTTTTTAGCATGTTTTATTCTCAGGTCCTTAGACTGCTTCCGCTGTGATGTGCTTGTTGCCTGCATGGAGTCTCTCATGCTTTGTACAAAGTTTATTGCATTCAAAACAAAACTGCGTTGTGTAATAAATAATTGGACTGCGATGTCAACCTGTAAATTAAAGACTTATGTATTTTGGGGTTTTGCTTATACCTAAGCACTCGCCCACATATTTATAACTTTCTATGTTTAGAAAGTCACTTATTTTAATGAATGCAATATTTTATCAAAACGTATCATATAGAGGTCAAAACCTCACTGTGGAATCAATGATTAACGTGCCGCATCAATAGCGATTTTGACGGGTCGTTACACAAGTCCTCCCAATGTCTCATTTTGGAAGTCAAGTCTTCCAAACTTGGAAGTAAAGTCTTCCAAGTTATGCTGTGTTCCAAGCTTGGGAGTAAAGTCTCCCAAGTCATGCACGATCATTTTTAAGGAAATTAAAGGCTTCTAGTGCTTCAAAATTTGGAATTAGCGTACTCTCTTATTTAGTCACGTGGGGCCCTAATTCCACGAACCTTTGTCAATGCTTTCGCCCTACTATGAGAGAAACCATAGAGTTGTGATAGAATGCTTGATGAGTGCCGGTCATCCCGAGCCCGAGGTGGCCAATAATGGTGGGGTACCCAGTCCCTTACCTTTGGCACACCCACCTTAACCCTATACTTGGAATTGACGATTATCATTTGGAATTGACGACTATTATTTGGAATTGATGAAAAATAGATGTTTTGGGGGTATGGAGGTGGAAGAGGGATAGCTATCGCGGGTTGATGAAGTGAGCATTCTTTTTGGAAGCATAGTCTCTACACGATGTATTTCTTGATTAGTGGTGATGTGTACGATGTTCATGGCCCTTATTCATTTTGGGTGCATCTTATATATTTTGGGTACACCTTGAGTTTGTTTGAGTAGATTTGTGTTAGATGGTGATTGATTCGGAGATTTGATGTGATTGATTAGTTTGATGAGTTTATGGCTAGTTTGATGAATTTATGGCTATCTCGTGAATCCTACATATTTGGTCAAGGTCAAGGAGGTCTAAGTTGAGTTTAGGAAGATTTGATACTTTGTGATTGATGTTTGATGACCTTCTCGTAGAAGAAGTTGACTTTGGCTGGGGGAATGATTGGTTCGGGTAGACTTAGGCTTGAAATGTGTTTGCGTTAGTGTTTGAGGATTGAAGATTCGGAGATGTGCTAGTGAAGATATTATTTGGAGCTTGCTTCGAGCTTGTGTTAGTAGAAGAAGATGATGTTTGTGCTTGGTCCTAAGCAATTGCAAGTTTTCGGAGGATACTCTAACCATCAAGTGCATATTCATGGAAGGTATCAATTTGTACCCAAACTTTTTGCGAGCATTGATCACTTACTTGTTCTCTATCTCCAAAGCTTGTTTTGTCGATTTGTTTGCTTGAAGACAAGCAAAGATTCAAATGTAGGGGGTTTGATATCGCTCCATTTATATATGTTTTATCTCGCGATATCTCCCTCACTTTGTTCGGTTTTTGATGATCTTGGAGCTTATTTTGTGTGATATTGAGCTAAATGGCAATTTGGGGGCTAAGGACTTAATTTGGTGTAAAATTGATCAAATCTTGATCAAAAGTGGCTAAGGAAATGGCAAGTGCAGAATTCAGCATCAAAAGCGTCGCTCCTCAACTAAGAGCGCTGCTCCTGTGGAGCAAACGCGCCGCACCTACCTAGAAAGCGACGTTCTTATGCACGTTTTGGCTCCATTTTCCACCAGTGGCCAGAACTGCTATTCCTACAGCCAAAAGCACCGCTCCTATCCAGCTAAAAGCGGCGCTCCTAAAACAAAAGCGCCGCCCCTGAATGTTGCCAAAAGCGGCTTTCCTGATCAATAGCGCCGCTCCTGGGTCAAAGCGGCGCTCCTATCGCTGTTTCAGCCCAGATTTTCAGCACTATAAAAGGAACACTATTAGGTTATTTTGCATATGCATCTTTAGAGAACAGCTGTCTTAGGTCCGAATTTCATATACAAAACCCTAATTTCATCATCCATTGGTGATTGAAGGTGGATTCAAGGAAGCTAGCTCTAGATTCATCATTCTTTAGCTCTAGATCTTCATTTGGGTCGTAATCTCTACTTTTCCTTATTTACTTGGCATTAATTACTTGTAATAACTTGAAGATGATGATTGTTTATGTTTCTATGCTTATTATTAGTTTGATCTTAGCTATGATTGGCTAAATCTCTTGTGTTTGTTTAATTGTGCAAGTTTTAGCTGTTAATCAAAATCAATCAAAACCCCCCAATCAAACAAACCCTAGGACAATTGATAGTTTCAAATATTCGACTTACACCACTCTCTTGGAACGAACTTGATCAGAATACTTACATTGAAGTGCTATAATAAATTAATAATCGGGTTCTAAGTGCTCGTTGGTTGTGTGTGCTTATTTGTAGTGTTTGAATCCTATATAAATTTTGAGGGTAAAAGATGTTCGTTGCACAACCACATCACTCACTATTTTATATTTTCTTCTCAATCAATTTCTAAAATAATATCCAACATTTTAGTTTTTTCCTCTCGCTCAAAAATGGCAACCGGAGGAGGAACAAGTTGATCGGCATCGAAGTACCGATCAAAAGTTACTTAATTACCTTAGACTAGTTAGGGTAAGCAAGGTTCGTTCCACGAGAGAGTTGTGGTTAAAAGCAAGCAATTTTCAGAATTTGTTGGTGATTAAACTAATTTGAAATTAAATTTGAAATACTTAAGTTGTAGATTTAAGCAAATAACAAAAACAAGTAATTAAAAAGTGAGTAGTTGTGATCAATGGATAAAAACTTATACGTCCAAATCCCAATTGTGCAACAATTCATTCAAAAAAAAAACATATGCTTATCAAGTTTTCATCTAAATCACACATAGACATGAATTCTTCAACTTATCAAAGATAATTATCTTTGATAAAGTTATGTAAATTAAACAACTTGTCTTTTTCCGTAACTAAATTAACACAAAGTGAATTAACAACAAACTGTTAACTTACAATAATAAGTCTTACGATAATTAAAGATAACAATTTTGCATTAAATAATAACTTGACCGATTCACATATTCATAATTCAAGAGACTTGATCCTTACAAATCACGAACTACATAAATATTTGAATGAATAAATTACATCAACTGTTTATTGAAAAAGATAAATAAACTTAGCCGAGCATGATTATGCTATGCTGATAAAAAGGCTTGAATTTTGATGAATAAATTGTGACTTGATGTTAGAGTTTGAAATACTTGAATGGAAGAATGTTATGTTACGATTATAATCTAAAAAGTGATGAATGATGAAAATTTTGTGCATTAAAAACTTTAAATAGAAGTTACAACTTGCACCCTAAGTTAAAACATCGTCGATAAAATCTGCGGCACAACGAATTTTACGCCGCCAATATCGTGTTTTCACGGCAATGCTCTTTTTTTGGTGTATTACCTCAACGTGTAAACACGTTGCCACATATTCCGTTAATCTTCCATTGACCCACCGGAAAAACAAGTCAAGGGTGGTGTGTTCTTACGCCTGCTTTTTTCTTCGCGTGTTATTTGGTCGTGTCAAGACGTGCTGCAACTTATGTGTCTTCAATTCAAATGCTACTCACCGTGTTTTCACAGTGAAGCTGGCGTGTAAATACGGTGGCTTTAGAAATTCCACAAATTCAACATCTTTTGTCCTCTTTTTGCACGTACCACTTGCAATCTTTTAAATGCACAAAAACTATTAAAAGTACTTTATTTTCACCATGTAAAACATACAAATTCACATCATAACAACACCATTTTTAGCTTAATAAAACATACTACACAAAACATACAAATCCACATCATAATAACACTATCCTCAATTGATTTTTCCGTAAAAAAAAACACAAATGGTATTCTTTTGTCATAAAAGAATGGCAATATCGATTTTAATTAACCAGTTAGCTCCAACAAACATATATTCATTTTAGATCTTGAAGTCTCCATTTCGTGATTGAAAGGACACCACAATAACGTTAAGCTATTTTTTGTTTTGACGAAAAAATAAATAAATATATATATATATATATATATATATATATATATATATATATATATATATATATATATATATATATATATAGTGGTAGGATCAAGAGGGAAGTAACCATTCGGGGGGAAGCGGGGGGAAGCAAAAACTTTTTTTTTTTCGTTTTTTGAAAAAACTTTGTTCACGAACATTATAGATGAGATGAAAATATGAACATTTAGTAGAGACACTTTGTGATAAATGTTTTTATTTTGGCGGGAAAACGATCGAAGAAGTAATATATAACAATTATCGTGTTTTTCGAGCGTATTTTGAGGTTTTAGCTATTGGGGTTTAGATATTATGGTTTAGATATTAGGGTTTATAGGGTTTAGATATTAGGGTTTAGAAATTTAGGGTTTAGGGTTTAGATTTAGGATTTAGATTGAGTTTTTAACACGAACGGTTTAGAGTCTAGGGTTTAGAGTTTAGGGTTTAAGGTTTAGGGTTTGGTGTTTTGAGTTTATTCTCCCAAACTTTTTTCTTCACTTTAGTCTTGTTCATATTGGAAGGTAGATTCAGATCCAAGATACGCTTAAGAGTATCACTTGGTATTACATCACTCAAATCCATAGGGAACTCATCCTTCATAGGAAGGTGTTGAACCAGATTACAATAAAGAAATTGGTTTATGATCTCAAGGGGAGAACCCAAACTTTTCATAGCAGAGCTGTAAATCAGAGGAAGTTTGCTGCTATAAGCAGGGGTAGTTATAAAGTTATTGTGAACAGTATAGATAGGTGCTTTTAACATCTGAAGGTGTTCGACCACAGTCATACATAAACCCAAAACACCAAACCCTAAACCCTAAACCCTAAACCCTAAACTCTAAATCGGGCTAAATTTTACTTCACAAAACATGAAAAAAAAACGTTCATATTCTTCACGAACAATATTATCTTGAATATTATTTTTGTCGATTGTTTTCCCGCCTAAATAATAACATTCATCACGAAGTGTCTCTTCTAAATGTTCATATTTTCGTGTGATCTTGATGCCGGAAAAAAAAAATTCAAAAAAAACGAAAAAAAAATAAAAATTTGCTTCCCCCCGATTGGTTACTTCCCCATTGATCCTGCCCCTATATATATATATATATATATATATATATATATATATATATATATATATATATATATATATATATATATATATATATATATATATATATATATATATATATATATATATATTGGCAGGATCAAGAGGGAAGTAACACTTTGGGGGGAAGCAGGGGGAAGCAATCCAAGGGCTGAGATTAGATCTGGCCAGATTTGAGGTGGAGGGGTACTTTAGTCATTTTATCTTTTATGGTTCCTGATCTTTCTACGCCGTAAAATCAACACAACTCAACAATTCATTTTCCAAATACGTTTTCACTGCCACCAGTCTTCAATCTCTCTAACTTTGAAACAAAATTATTTACTCCGTGAACAATTGCCGTCACCACCACCTCCTACTCCACCACAAATTTTACAATCAGTGATTTCTCCCTTTTCTCCATCTTTACTCGACATCGATCATCGATTCACGCTTGTGGCTGCAATAAATACGGAGTTCAGTCGCCGAAAAGTCCACCGATCTGAACGAACGATAATTGTGAACGATTATACACCGATCGTCGGCGATTGAGAAACACTCGAATTCGTGAAATAGACTATCATATATGTGGAAGAAACCGCCAGATCAGTTGAGAACGGCCGCTATCTCAATCGGTTTGTTTTCGATGATTCTTAACTGATTGTTTCGAGTTACATCGGTAGGTTTCAATTCGTATTACTATAGATATTTTTGTGAGTTCATACTGTTAATAGTTTAGAAATTTTAATTTAACTTTGGAAGGTACTAATGGCGAAGAGGCAAGATACGTTCATTGAAATTAAGGTAGAATAATTTGTCAAAATCGTATGATATTAATTTGTCAACCAAGACAAGAATTGGTTGATGATTAATGTATTTTAGTTTTTTATAGGGACTAAAAGAAGACTAGAATGAAGGTTAGATGTTGGTGGAATTAGAGTATTAGAAAGTGCACATGTATTTAGTTCAAGAATTTTAAGTGTTTGTATATTATTAGAGTTCAAAATGCTTGAGAAATTTGGTATGTTTAAAATAGTATGTATGTTGTCTGAAGATTTGTATAGCTAATTGCTAATTAAATAAATTTTGTAGTTCTGTTACAAACGTTATTTAAATTGTGTTGATTTTTTTAGTATGAGGTTTAAAAAGTTGTGGATGAATATTGAATGAAGTTTATTTTTCTATCCTGCATGATGTACATATTATTTTATATTCATATATATGAGTTTTGTATCTGTGATTTGTATAAGTATCAAACACATTTTGATAATTTGATTTTCTGACAACTAATTGTGCTTTTATATGTATTAAAACATAGTATTCTTTTAAACGCATATATATCTATTCAGTTTTATTCTTTTCAAATATTATTTATCATATATTGTTTATAAAAACATAATAGAATGTATGTATACTATACTAGATGTATCTATTGTTCAACAACAATATTATTGATCGCTAAGAATATTAATATTCATGGCCAAAACTAATAATATATTTTTGCAAGAATGTTAACTTTCTGGATTAAAATTAGTAATATTCTTCGATAAGAAAACAGTTCTTAAAAAATTATATTTACTTTAGGCATAAATTAGTAATATTCTTATATAAGAATATTATTGTTTGAAAAAAATATTAATTTTCTAAGCAATCAATATTAATATTTTTCGAAATGAACAATTGCATATTTAATAAGAACACAATATTCTTTTGGAATAATAGTATTTTTTTTTTTTTTTGAACAAATATCCAACATATATTTTTTAATAACATAAGAAGTAATAACTATAATGTGATGCCCCGTACAAAATCATCGTGTACGAATCATCAACAACAGGATCATTACAAGGTTAAGTACTATATGCTGTAATTAAAGAAGTTGCATTCACGATAAAAAGGTGATGTCATAACTGACATCAAATGTTTTACATTTCAAAAGCATGCTTCACTAAGTAGAAGCAAATAATAAGTGTATGTGACCACAATGGTCGTTACAAGTCATAGTTCAAAAGTAATAAAGTTTGAATGCAAGGTAAAGTAGTTCATGCGATGACAACTCTAAGCAGCGGGTGTCTACAGCACGACTAGAACACAGCGGAAGCTAACCTCAAGCACCTGGGAAAAACATGCTTAAAACTTCAACACAAAGGTTGGTGAGCTATAGTTTAAGTATAACAGTATGTAAGGTAGGCCACGAGATTTCAGTGCTTCAAACAAGCGTTTCAAATCAGTAATTCAAATCAGTATGATAAAGTATATGTATAACCGTGGGCACTCGGTAACTAACTTAACGTTTATACCCCCTGAAAGTACACTTGGCAAGTGCGTATGTCTACGAAGTATTAAACACTCGTTAAATGCTAGCGCGACTAGCCCGAGTGGGGATGTCAAACCCTATGGATCCATATCTAAGATTCGCGTTCACGGTTCAAAAACCAATGATTAAACGTTACCGAGCTAAAGGGAATGTTTATGCCGTTGTATAACCCACACATATATAAGTTTAAGTACTCGTGCCTAGTATGTAAAACATAAAATCCGCATGTATTCTCAGTTCCCAAAATAAGTTAAAGTAAAAAGGGAATGCTATAACTCACAATGATAATGTAGTCGTAAAGTCGGTTCGGAAAAGGTGTGCAAGTAAATGGTCCGAAGTCCTCAACCTAAGTCAAATAGTACTAAGTCAGTAAATCATCTTAATAGGTTTAAAAGTATGTATTTAATGTCTTAAGGGTCATCATCATTCATCATTAAACAAAAGGCGTAAAGTAAGTTTCGTTTATGAAAGTAGTTTTCAACAAAGTCTGATTTCAGTCAGTCACCACGGCCTCTACCCTTACTGAATTAAGGTGAGACCAGTGGCCATGGCTCCGTCTATGAGTCCCTTAAGTGTGGTAAAATTTACAGAAGAAAACTCGTCTTGGTTTGACCGTGGCGACGGTCTAAGTGCGAGTAGGTCAGAAATTTCTGCACAACGTTAAAGGACATAGTAACGATCGGAGGGCCATAAATCCTAAACCGTAACTCGGATTAAGACGAGTCCTATATGAAAAGTTATCTACTCGAAAAGATCTATCCAAAAATCATGGTTAGAACAGCCCAGGTCTACTGGTATATTCCAGAAGCATCAGGTCAGAAAGTTTTGGACAGAAACAGTAAGTTTAAAAGGGTTCCAGTGGTCTTGGTGTTTGATGTTCATCATGGTTCTCATCCTTGATGCATATAGCTTCAAGTGTACAACTCATGGGTGTGTTTACGTCATCTTAACCAAGTCTTGACCATCATAACACTAGTGCAAGTCTAAGACATGAAGCACAACTCACTTAAGAGTTGCATGTAGTTTGATGAACCAAAGTTACATCAAAGTCTTAGATCTAACACATACATGGACTTTAAAGCTAATAACAAGTTACAAACTTGAAAGTAAACTAACTAATCAAGATCATAAGTAGTAGAACATAGTTCTTAGTTTGATCTTGAAGATCCAAGACTCAAAAGTCTAGATCCAAAGTTATATTTAAAGAAAACTTATTTGTGTGTTCTTGAACTTTCAAGGTTAACTTAATTTGTTCAAGAGATATGAGATCAAGACTAACTTGTAGTACTTGACCATATAAACTAACTACATGAAATTAAAGTGCATAAAATGAAGAAGTAACTAAGTAAACATGTAATTTGTTCATGGTTGTTCATACTTTAAAGATTCAAAACAAAGTTTGATCTTTAGAAAGTAAACTTTAACGTTTACTTCATGAACTTCAAGTATGTTTTCCACAACACATGAACTTAAGTCTTTGAAACTTTAAAGGTAGAACTTAAACTAGTAAGTTTATGTTCTTAAATGCTCTTGTAAATACAAGATGAATGAAGAATCAAACTAGTAAGTTTGATCTTGTAACTAGTAAAGAACAACTAACAATTACATGTAACAAACTAACAACAAGTAATCAAACTACAAATAACAAAAGATGATGATGATTAAGGGTGTATGGTATTTGGATTTGTATAAGAAAAAGGAGAGAAGAATGCTTCAAGTTACTTACAAAAGTTAGAGAGAAAGGAGAGAAAATTGGAAACTAGTAAGTGTGTGTTTTGAATGAGAGATTACAAAATAAAGAAGTGAATGAAAAGTGAAACAAAATTCCCCATATGCTTGAGGGAAACCGATGGTTTGCTTAGTGGGGGAGGGAGGATGGCTTTGTTCTTTGGTCACTTGCAAGTAAAGCTTCAAAAGTGTGGTTAAAATGGGTGATTACATGGGGATTACATGCAACTAGATTCCTAGTCTTTTAAACTAACTAGTTAAACATGAAACTAATACTTACAAGTCTAAGTGGACTAGTTAATCCATTTAAATGGGTAGGGTGGGCTTGTAAGCCCAAAGTCATAAGTCTATTAACTTAAAACAAGCCCAAGTTCCAATAATAACAAGTTAAGCCCAACAAAGCCCAAGTAACTAACTAATAACCATAGTTAATCAAAATGATTAATAAAACTTAATCATGAATGCAAATAATATCTAAAAATATTATTCGTGAAGTTTCGTGTGTCACAAAGACGTTTCGGGCACTTAAAAGTCAAGTACAGGCAATCAAGGCAACATGTAAACGTAATAACATGCATTCGTTTAATCACACGTATTAATAATAATAATTATTAATAAATACGTGTTGGAAAATCCAGGGTCGTTACATTACCCACTTGTTAAAGAAAATTTCGTCCCGAAATTTAAGCTGAGGTAGATGGAGGAGTCGGGAAAAGGTGAGGATACTTCCGCATCATTTGATCCTCTCGCTCCCAAGTAAACTCAGGTCCTCGTTTGGCATTCCATCATACTCGTATAATCGGAATCTTGTTGCATTTCAAAGTTTTGATCTCACGATCCATAATTTCAACAGGTTCCTCCACAAAGTAGAGTTTGTCGTCTATCGTAAGTTCCTCAAGTGGTATGATAAGTTCAGGTGCAGCAAGACACTTCTTCAAGTTTGACACATGGAAGGTAGAATGAACTGAGCTCAATTGTGCTGGTAAGTCTAAACGGTAAGCAACGGTTTCAACACGTTCCAAGATCTCAAAAGGACCAATGTATCGTGGGTTTAACTTCCCACGTTTTCCAAAACGGATCACACCTTTCCAAGGTGCAACCTTTAACATTGCAAGGTCGCCGACGTTGAATTCAAAGTCCTTACGTTTAAGATCGGCATAACTCTTCTGACGATCACAGGCAGTCTTAAGTCTAGCTTGAATCTGAGCAATCTTCTCCGTGGTTTCGTGGACTACCTCGGGTCCGGTGATTTGCTTTTCGCCTACTTCGGCCCAACAAATAGGAGATCGGCACTTGCGGCCATACAACGCTTCGAAAGGTGCAGCATTAATGCTAGAGTGATAACTGTTGTTGTACGAGAATTCGGCGAGTGGCAAATGCCTTTCCCAGGCCTTTCCGAAATCAATGACACGTGCACATAGCATGTCTTCCAAGGTCTGAATCGTTTGCTCACTTTGCCCGTCAGTCTGTGGATGATACGCAGTACTCATGTCGAGACGAGTTCCCATGGCTTCTTGCAAAGAACGCCAAAATCTAGAGGCAAAACGGGGATCGCGATCGGAGATGATCGATAAAGGTACACCATGACGAGATACAACCTCCTTAATGTATAATTGAGCAAGTCTTTCCATTGTATCAGTTTCCTTCATCGCTAGAAAGTGTGCAGATTTGGTGAGGCGGTCAACAATAACCTAGATGGTATCGTATCCGCCCACCATCTTTGGTAGCTTGGTGATGAAGTCCATTGTTATCCTTTCCCACTTCCATTGTGGGATTTCCAGTTGTTGAAGTAAACCAGAAGGTCTCTGATGCTCGGCTTTAACCTTCGAGCAAGTCAAACACTTACCAACATAAGTCGCAACGTCCTTCTTAAGATTCGGCCACCAATACTGTTCTTTAAGGTCATGGTACATTTTGCCTGCTCCAGGGTGAATCGAATATCTCGATTTATGTGCTTCATCAAGTATGAGGTTCCGTAGATCTCCATAATAAGGTACCCAAATTCTTCCGGCATAACATCGGAGTCCAGACTCCCTAACCTCGAATCGAGAGACAAGTATGTTCAAATGTTCATGGGATATGTTCTCCTCCTTGAGAGCCTCATCTTGGGCTACTCTGATCTGGCTGTTGAGGTTCGAATGGATGGTGATGTTCAGAGCCCTAACACGAAGAGGTGCCATCCTCTCCTTTCGGCTTAAAGCGTCAGCTACAACATTGGCCTTGCCAGGGTGATAACGGAGTTCACAATCGTAGTCATTGAGCGTCTCGATCCATCGACGCTATCTCATATTCAGTTGCTTCTGATCAAAGATGTGCTGGAGACTCTTGTGATCGGTGAAAATAGTGCTCTTAGTTCCATACAAATAATGTCTCCACAATTTAAGCGCAAACACAACGGCTCCAAGTTCAAGATCATGTGTAGTGTAGTTCCGCTCGTGAATCTTCAATTGGCGGGAGGCATAGGCAATAACCTTTGATCGTTGCATCAGTACACAACCAAAACCACTCTTCGAAGCATCGCAATAAACAACAAAGTCGTCACTGCCCTCAGGAAGTGATAGGATAGGTGCGGTGGTTAACTTCTTCTTCAAAGTTTGGAACGCTGATTCGTGTGCGGGTTCCCAAATGAACTTCTTGCCCTTGTGTGTCAGTGCGGTCAAAGGACGCGCAATCAGAGAAAATCCTTCAATGAACCTTCGATAGTAACCGGCGAGACCTAGGAATTGGCGAATATGCGTTGGAGTAGTGGGGGTCTCCCACTTGCTGATGGCTTCAATCTTGGCGGGGTCAACTTTGATACCCTGGTCACTTACAACATGACCCAAAAATTGTACTTCCTTCAACCAAAATTCACACTTGGAGAATTTGGCGTAAAGTTGCTCTTGTCTTAAGAGTTCAAGCACTAATCGGAGGTGTTGCTCATGTTCTTCTTCGCCCTTTGAGTAGATGAGGATATCATCTATGAAGACGATAACAAACTTATCCAAGTACGGCTTGCAGACACGATTCATGAGGTCTGATAATGCTAAAAACGAACATATATTTCATAGCATTATTCCTCAAGAAAGACAAGCTTTTAGTTGCAATTGTTCTATTTACAAGTGATATTCGTTTAAATAATAAAAGGTGAAGACAAAAGACAGATTCTACGAATTGAAGACGCAAACAACCAAAAAGCTCAAAAGTACAAAAGACAATCAAAGAGGTTCCAATTATTGATAAGAAACGTCTCAAAATTACAAGAGTACAAGATTCAAAACGCAAAGTACAAAATATAAAATTGTACGCAAGGACGTTCGAAAATCCGGAACCGGGACCAGAGTCAACTCTCAACGCTCGACGCAACGGACTAAAAATTACAAGTCAACTATGCACATAAATATAATATAATATTTAAATAATTCTTATAATTATTTAATATATTATATTTATTTATAAAACCGTCGGTAAACAAAGAGCCAAACTTGTGTGAGCTGTAAAAGCAAACTCCGCGACTCGCGGAGTTTGAAGGCCAAAAGGGCCGCGAGTCGTGGAGCCCCAAACTCTGAAAATCCCTATAAAAGCAAACAAATTCTGATCGCAAAAATCATCTTTTTTTTTCCTTCTTCTCTCAATATATACGTAATATATATTTATAATTTATATTTTAATTTTAATTTTAATTTTAATTCTAATAATAAGGGTATGTTAGCGAATATTGTAAGGGTGTAAGTCGAAATTCTGTCCGTGTAACGCTACGCTATTTTTAATCATTGTAAGTTATGTTCAACCTTTTTAATTTAATGTCTCGTAGCTAAGTAATTATTATGCTTATTTAATCCGAAGTAATCATGATGTTGGGCTAATTACTAAAATTGGGTAATTGGGCTTTGTACCATAATTGGGGTTTGGATAAAAGAACGACACTTGTGGAAATTAGACTATGGGCTATTAATGGGTTTTATATTAACTAAACAATACCTTGTTAATTTAATATACAAACTTATAATTCGACGTATTTATATATAACCACATATGCTTGACTGGGTACGGTGGGCGGGATATCTATAAATACCAATAATTATTCATTTTACCGGATACGGAACTAGATTAATAGTTAATAGACTTGTTGAAACAGGGGTGAATTACATTCAAGGGTAATTGGTGTAATTGTTAACAAAGTAGTAAAACCTTGGTTTACACGCAGTCGATAACCTGGTGTATTCATTAAACAAAGTATTAAAACCTTGTTACGATTCGAATCCCCAATTAGTTGGAATATTTGACTTCGGGAATAAGAATAATTTGACGAAGGCTTTCTCTCTTTATATTTATGACTGATGGACTATTATGGACAAATCCGTATGGACATATTAAATAATCCAGGACAAAGGACAATTAACCCATGGGCATAAAACTAAAATCAACACGTCAAACATCATGATTACGGAAGTTTAAATAAGCATAATTCTTTTATTTCATATTTAATTTCCTTTATTTTATATTTAATTGCACTTCTAATTATCGCATTTTTATTGTTATTGTATTTAATTGCACTTTTAATTATCGTACTTTTTAATTATCGCAAGTTTATTTTATCGCAATTTTATTATTCGTAATTTCATTATTGTTATTTACTTTACGCTTTAATTTAAGTCTTGTATTTATATTTATTATTTTACATTTGGTTTTAACTGCGACTAAAGTTTTAAAATCGACAAACCGGTCATTAAACGGTAAAAACCCCCCCCTTTATAATAATAATATTACTTATATATATATTTATATTTTTATAAAAGTAAACTAATATAGCGTTAAGCTTTGTTTAAAAAGATTCCCTGTGGAACGAACCGGACTTACTAAAAACCACACTACTGTACGATTAGGTACACTGCCTATAAGTGTTGTAGCAAGGTTTAAGTATATCCATTCAATAAATAAATAAATATCTTGTGTAAAATTGTATCGTATTTAATAGTATTTCCTGTAAAAATATAAGCTATTTTATATACTACTCTGCTAAAACATCAAGTATTTTTGGCGCCGCTGCCGGGGAATCACTTAAAAGCCGGAAGCGCAACGCTAATATAAAAAAAAAAATATTTAGTTTACTTTTATTAAAATCCGTTTTTATAAAAATACGTTTTTAAATATTCGAAAATATAAAAAAAAAATATAAGTATTTTTAAGATTTTGTTAAATATTTAAGTTTTATAAAGTTTCTTTATTTTTATTTTATAAAAATATAAGTTTTATTTAAATATTTTATTTTTATTTAAAACATAAAAATCAAAAACCGAAAAAAATTTTTTTATATAAATCTAGTTTTAAGATTTTTATTTATAAAATTGTAACATATTTTTATTTCTATTCTAGTTTTTAAAATATAAAAAGTTTTATTTAAATTATATAAATATTTTAATTATATTAAAAACATAAAAATAAAAAATATATATAAATAAAATTACGTCGAAAACTGAAACGAAACTGCCTGTAATCTGAATTTTCGAACCCCGCGACTCGCGGAGTTTGTTGCCTCGACTACCGCAACTCGCGGAGCTATTCTGACACCGACAGAAACCCTAAACTGCATTTATTACGGGTAATTAATTATTATAATTATTATTAACCCTAATTATTATTATTATTATTATTATAATTAGTTTTATTTTAAGTTATTTAATTTATATTTTAGTTAAATTAGTTTAATTAAATTGTAAAATTAATAGTTTTATTAAATAAATAATATAAAAATAATATTTTTATAAAATTGTACTTTTTACAACTTTTTGAATATTTTTATATTTTGTCCCTTTTCAATCGTTTTAACGTAATATTTGTATTTTTAGCTCATATTTAGTTTTAAACTTAGTTTTTGCCATAGTTATTTTTACTTCTAGATTTTTAGACTTTGCCATAAAATCCCTTAAATGCTTTTTCTTTAGACTAAGATTTAAGTGCTTTAGAATTTTGCGACGCCTTTTTAAGTTTTAGTTTCTTTTTAAGTTATTTCCATTTGGGATATAGTTTTTCCTGTAAGCTTTAATATTTTTAGACGACTTTTACCTATGTATCAATTATCATTCCAATTAGTAATCTCAATTTACGATTATAATTTTAAGTTAGTTGTAGTAATAAGGTTAGGTTAGTCAAGTGTTTTTAAGTTTTATAAGTTTCTTTTATTTTTCCGTCGCCTTTTATCTTTCTTTCTTATTTTTCTTTTTCGATCTTTTTCCGACGAACTCTTTTTCTTTCTTATTTCTCGCTATTCTAGTTTTAGGACATAGATTTTTATTCTACTTCTTATCTAAATTTCTTAAAATTACGAAAATTTATTTTAAGTGATTAAATTAATAGACATCAAAATTTTCTGGTTCGTAGTAATAGTTGGATTTGTACGTGGACCGGGTTATTGGAGCCAAACAGTCCTCAATTATATTGAGACCAAACGAATCCTGCCCCTCTGCTGCATCTTTTGGCTATTTGAAACGTGGGCAAAATCAGAAAAGTCTATTGATTGGATAACTTATTATAATTTTTCTTTCCTTTTAAAAACTAATAGGATATTCAGTGAATGCACCGAGCAAGACGTTCACCACCTTTTGTACGTTCACCACCTGTAACTAGATCAAGACATTTAGCAAATATTACTGACGTTGATTTTTCTTTAGAATCGTCATCCAGTCGACCAAGTACTCCAGTTCAAATTTCCGATAATCCATTTTTTGAACCCGACCTCACAATTGAGAATCCGGAGAATATTCAGGAACGATTCGTAGATCCTGAACCACTAAACTTTCCTCCGGAACCACCAATCATTCAAACAGAGATTGTTGAGGAACGAACCATTAAATCAGAATCCTCTAGTGATTCCGATTCAAAAAATTCAATTATGGAGAATCTGGAACCTTTAAGTATGGAAGACCGAATGAGAGCTAAACGTACTGGCCAAGGTCACGCAATTACTCATCCAGACATTAATGCGCCAGATTATGAAATCAAAGGAAAAATTCTACACATGGTGACTAATCAATGCCAATTTAGTGGTGCACCGAAGGAAGATCCAAATGAACATTTACGTACCTTTAATAGGATCTGCACACTATTTAAAATCCGAGAAGTGGAGGATGAACAGATATATCTCATGTTATTTCCCTGGACTTTAAAGGGAGAAGCCAAAGATTGGTTGGAATCGTTACCTGAAGGGGCGATTGATACATGGGATGTTTTAGTTGAAAAATTTCTTAAACAATTCTTTCCTGCATCTAAAGCCGTAAGACTTCAAGCAGAAATTGTTACGTTTACACAGAAGCCAAATGAAACTCTATATGAGGCGTGGACAAGATATGGAAAGTTATTAAGAGGATGTCCGCAACATGGTTTAGACACCTGTCAAATAGTACAAATATTCTACCAAGGATGCGACATCACTACAAGGAAAGACATAGATATAGCAGCTGGTGGTTCTATTTTGAAGAAAACCGAAACTGATGCTTACAAAATTATTGATAACACTGCTTCCCACTCACATGAGTGGCACCAAGAAAAAGATATCGTTAGATCATCTAAAGCAGCTAGAGCCGATACTAGCCATGACTTAGATTCCATTTCCGCAAAGATAGATGTTGTGGAGAGACGAATGGAAAAGATGACTAAAGATATTCACTCAATAAGAATTAGTTGTGAGCAGTGTGGAGGACCACATTTGACAAAATATTGTCTCAGTATTGAATTAACAATGGAACAAAGAGAGTATATTTCAAACATAAACCAAAGGCCTGGAAATAATTATCAGAATAATTATCAACCGCCAAGACCGATTTACAATCAAAACCAGAATTATAACCGAAATATTCCATACAACAACCAACAAGGTCCTAGCAATCAACAAGTATCCAATAATACTTACAATCAGCAAAGACCTAATTTTCAAAATAAACCACCACAACAAATCGATGATAAAAAGCCAAATTTAGAAGATATGATGACGAAGCTAGTTGAAACTCAAACGCATTTTTTCACATCTCAAAAACAAACCAATGAACAAAATGCTCAAGCATTTAGAAATCAACAAGCTTCTATTCAAAATCTGGAACAAGAAGTAAGTAACCTAGCAAGGTTAATAGGTGAAAGAAAACCGGGAAGTCTACCTAGTGATACAAATGCTAACCCCCGGAATGAAACAGCTAAAGCTATTACCACAAGAAGTGGTACAACACTTAAACCACCCGAAATACCTGTAACTTCTGATGAAGCTATTCCTACTCCACAAGAACCACAACCTGATCAAGATAAGGAAAAAGAACCGGTAGTTGAAAAGGTTAATGAAGATAACACAGTTAAGGATAAACCTTATGTTAAACCATACCAACCACCACTTCCTTACCCGAGTAAAATGAAGAAAGAGAAACTTGAAGCCGAGCAATCCAAATTCTTGGATATGTTTAAACAGATAAATGTAAATCTTCCTTTCATTGATGTGATTTCAGGAATGCCTAGATATGCTAAATTCTTGAAAGATCTAATCTCAAATAGAAAGAAAATGGAAGAACTCTCAGCTGTTACCATGAATGCTAATTGTTCAGCAGTGCTGTTAAATAAGATACCAGAAAAACTATCTGATCCAGGAAGTTTCACAATTCCATGTTTTCTGGGTAGTCTTAGTTCAATAGAAGCATTGGCAGAATTGAAACCAACCAGAATAAGCATACAACTAGCCGATAGATCAATAAAATATCCTAGAGGGATAATGGAGAACATGCTAGTTAAAGTTGGTACTTTAGTATTTCCAGTAGATTTTGTTGTTTTGGACATGGAAGAAGATTCTCAAGTTCCTCTCATATTAGGAAGACCATTCTTAAACACGGCTAAAGCAATGATAGATGTGTTCGGTAAGAAATTGACCCTAAGTATAGAGGACGAGAGTGTTACCTTTTCAGTTGATAGAGCAATGTAACAACCACAATCTGCAGATGATACATGTTATTATATTCAAACTATAGATGCACATGCAGAATTATTAGAAGAATTTCCAGAATTACAAGGAACAGGAGAATGTTCTTTAGGAAAAGGTAATGAACCAATTGATGAAGCTGAAATGTTAGCTACACTTATAGCTAATGGATATGAACCAACAACAGAAGAAATTCAAATGCTAAAAGAAGAAGACAGATATCGATATAAATCATCGATAGAAGAACCTCCGAAATTAGAGTTAAAGCCACTTCCAAACCATTTGGAATACGCTTATTTACATGGTGAATCTGAATTACCTGTAATAATATCGTCTTCTCTTACTGAAAATGAGAAATCACAACTCATTTCTGTGTTGAAAGCTCATAAACCAGCCATTGCATGGAAGATTCATGATATTAAAGGAATAAGTCCTTCGTATTGCACACATAAAATCCTTATGGAAGAAGGTCATAAAACATATGTGCAACACCAACGAAGACTAAATCCTAATATGCAAGATGTAGTTAAGAAAGAGATTATTAAACTGCTAGATGCAGGTTTAATTTATCCAATTTCTGATAGTCCATGGGTAAGCCCAGTTCAATGCGTGCCTAAGAAGGGTGGCATGACTGCCATTAAAAATGAGAAAAATGAGCTTATTCCTACTAGGACTGTAACAGGATGGCGTGTATGTATTGATTATAGAAAATTAAATGACGCCACCAGAAAAGATCACTTTCCCTTACCTTTCATAGATCAAATGTTGGAAAGATTAGCCGGAAATAGTTACTATTGTTTTCTAGATGGATTTTCCGGATATTTTCAAATTTCAATAGCACCCGAAGATCAAGAGAAAACCATATTCACGTGCCCTTATGGTACTTTTGCTTACAAACGCATGCCATTTGGACTTTGCAATGCCCCAGCAACCTTTCAAAGGTGCATGATGGCGATTTTTCACGACATGATAGAAGAATGCATGGAAGTTTTCATGGATGACTTTTCAGTCTTCGGTGATACATTTGAATCATGTCTAGCTAATCTTGAACGAATGCTTATTAGATGCGAACAATCAAATCTAGTACTTAATTGGGAGAAATGCCATTTTATGGTTAAAGAAGGCATCGTTCTTGGTCATAAAATTTCAAAAGAAGGAATTGAAGTAGATAGAGCTAAAGTAGATGTAATTGCTAAACTTCCACATCCCACCAATGTTAGAGGAGTTAGGAGTTTTCTAGGGCATGCCGGTTTTTACCGACGTTTCATAAAAGATTTTTCTAAAATTGCCACTCCTATGAATAAACTCCTAGAAAAAGATGCTCCATTCATCTTTTCAGATGAGTGTATCAAATCTTTTAATATTCTTAAAGAGAAACTCACTAATGCGCAGATCATGATAACACCAAATTGGAATCTACCATTTGAACTAATGTGCGATGCAAGTGATTTTGCAATGGGAGCCATTTTAGGAAAAAGGATTGAAAAACGATTTCAACCTATATATTATGCTAGTAAGACGTTACAAGGAGCACAAACGAACTATACAACTACTGAAAAAGAACTCCTTGCTATTTTTTTTGCTTTTGACAAATTTCGATCATATCTCGTTCTAGCAAAAACGGTGGTCTATACCGACCATTCTGCTCTTAGATACCTATTTTCAAAACAAGATGCTAAACCAAGATTAATCCGTTGGATCTTACTCTTACAAGAGTTTGATATTGAAATCCGAGATAAAAGAGGAGCAGAAAATCTCGCCGCTGATCATCTTTCTCGTCTTGAAAATCCCGAATTAGAAGTTCTAAATGAATCGGCCATACAAGACAACTTTCCTGATGAATATCTATTGAAGATAGATTATAAAGAAATCCCATGGTTTGCAGACAATGCAAACTACTTAGTTTGTGGATTCCTTGAAAAAGGATTATCGTACCAAAGACGAAAGAAATTCTTCAGTGATATAAAACACTATTTTTGGGAAGATCCACATCTGTTTAAAAGTTGTCCCGATGGAATAATACGCCGATGTGTATTTGGAGATGAAGCTAGTAAAATATTAAACCATTATCACACAGGACCAACAGGAGGGCATTATGGGCCTCAACTAACAACAAGAAAAGTTTATGATGCTGGATTCTATTGGCCTACAATTTACAAAGACGCACACCTTCTTTGAAAATCCTGTGATGCTTGTCAAAGGGCCGGAAAAATAAGTCAACGTGATGAAATGCCACAAAATGTCATCCAAGTATGTGAAGTATTTGACATTTGGGGTATTGACTTTATGGGTCCATTTCCAAAATCTCATAATAATCTATATATACTCGTAGCCATTGATTATGTATCTAAATGGGCGGAAGCACAAGCTCTCCCAACTAACGATGCACGAGTTGTAGTCAACTTTTTAAAACGTCTTTTTGCAAGGTTTGGAACACCGAAAGCTTTAATAAGTGATCGGGGTACTCATTTCTGTAATAATCAACTTGAGAAAGTTCTTAAAAGATATGGAGTAACTCAGAAAATCTCCACCGCATATCATCCACAAACAAGTGGACAAGTTGAAAATACCAACCGAGCTTTAAAACGTATTCTAGAGAAAACCGTAGGATCAAATCCGAAGGAATGGTCCATTAAATTGGAGGATGCACTCTGGGCTTTTAGAACATCCTACAAAACTCCAATTTGAACCACACCTTTTAGACTTGTTTATGGAAAAGCATGTCATCTTCCAGTAGAAATTGAACACAAAGCATTTTGGGCTTTGAAGACATGTAATCTTGATTTACATGATGCCGGACGTCTACGATTAAGTCAACTAAACGAATTAGAAGAATTAAGACATGAAGCATACGAAAATTCGTTAATCTATAAAGAAAGAACGAAGAAATGGCATGATAAAAGAATCAGAAGTTCAAAAGAATTTAAAGAAGGAGACAGAGTTCTTCTTTTCAATTCACGATTCAAGCTATTTCCTGGAAAATTGAAATCAAGATGGTCTGGACCATTCATAGTCAAAAGAGTTTTCCCATACGGAACGATAGAATTAATAAATTCAAATGGGATTGAATTTAAAGTTAATGGTCACAGAGTTAAACATTACATACATGGTCCGATGAAAGTTGACAACGAAGTTAATCACAATTTCGACACCACAGCTAACTAAGTGTGGGGAGAATCAAGTCTTTAAAGGATAATATGTATTTCTGTTAGAGTTAGATTGTCTGTTTTCGTGTAGTTCTCGAAAATGAACCCGAATGGTCTTTCCCTAGCAGACCCTAAAGAACTAGTCTTCTCCCCCCATTCTGAATTTTTATTTTTTTAGGAAATGAAGACTGCCTGTGAACTAAACCATGGTCTAATGCTACACGCTTTGATCACTAAACGTAATAATGACACACTTCCAAGTGAAATAGTATCAGTAATCAGAGAAAGAATGGACGGAGTTAGAAAAGAATCCAGATGCGAAGATAATAAGTTACAATTTGGTAAAGGAAAATCAAAATCCACAGCGAAAAGAAGAGTACGACACCTAGAAAGATGTCACAAATGCGGAAAATGGTCACATGGAGGTAAATGTTCAAATAATCAAACCTATTCAAATACCGAATTTGTTACTTTATGCAGAGACGGACCGTTCATATGTTTAGAAGAAAAGACACTGAATACTCGAGGTTACGCCTATGTAGCCATGGAAAACCAATTAAACCGACTATCTTATGAATGGGATAGATCGTATAACTAAGAAATCTATTTCACAGGTATGTCTGTACAGTCTTTATTTTATTTTTATTTTTAACCTTTTGATAATAAATGCTAATTTGTTCGCTATAAAGTATTAAATTGGTATTGAATAAAATTAGGTTTGGCGACCGAAATTATTGATATCATTCAAAAAAAATGTATTACATCACTGCGAAATTTAACGTTTATTCTTAAGGTATAAATATCTTTAATCAATCAACCCAAAATATTTCAAAAATTCGTCATGAGTTAAATTAGGTCTTGGAACCGAAATTACTTTACCGAAAATAGGGGCGCATATTTTTGATAATATTTGATTGATTAAAGTGGGATAAAAAGCCAAAAAGATTTTTAATTTTATTTTTACCATGTTTTTAAAATTAATATTTAAATCTTAAATTAATATTGTAAACTTTGTAAAAACAATATATTTAAAATTTTAAATATTTGAAAAATTAATATAAGTTTGGTTTGAATTTATAATATGAATTTTTAAATTAAGTTTGGTGTGAATTTTTAATTTTTAAAATATGAATTTTATTTTTATGCATTTTAAATGTTAAGTTTGGTGTGAATTTTTAATATTAATTTTGAATTTTATATTTAAATTGTGTGAATTTAAAAACAAAAATTTACTTTATCTCATTAAGTTAAAAATATGATTTTTAAAATTCGTCGTAAGTTGAAGACTAGGTCTTTGAACCGAAATTGCTTTACCCAAGGGAGGGACGAGAACTTTTATTATCATTATTTTTTTAAACTTATTGAATTAAAGTATGCCAAAAACATTAAAAAACCCAAAAATCTTAGCTTTTAAAACAATCGCTACAAAAAGACAAATTTTAAAATTTTGTCGAAGGACGGACTAGGACATTGATCCGAAACGACCTCGTCCTAAATAACAAGGGAAACAAAATTTTAAAATTAATTACTGAATTGTTTTAATTAGTATAAGATATATAAAAAAAAAAAAAACAAACTCCGCGACTCGCGGAGTTTGAAGGGGAAATCTCCGCGACTCGCGGGAGGACAAAAATACAGAAAAAATAAAATCGAGCAAGAACAGCTCAGTTGCAAGTTGCACACCACACCAAAAACACAGCGAAATACTGCGCGAAAAAACCCCAAAAACACCCCCAAAATCATAATTTTTAACCGTTAATCATCAAATCTTTTACTAAAATCATGTTGAGAAGGATGCTATCAAGGAATTACTCAAGAAAAACGGTAAAGTTCTACACCTAAACACCATTTAATTCGAAAATTAGTGTTCTTGAGCAATTTTTTCCCCAATTTGATTTTGATGCTTTTTAGTGTAATTATGGTTAAATTGTTTATGTATTATGCTTGTATAACCTAGATTGATGCTATTTAACATGATTAGAAGCCTTAAACTTCAAATTTTGAGTAATCTAGGGTTTGTGTTCTAGAGCAAATTTGGGGCTTTTTGATATAAACAGGTTATGGCCGATTTTTGTCATGAATTGTTGCTAAATTAAGTAGTGTAACATGTTTAGGTAGTTAAATGATCCAAACTTTGAGCCTAAACATGATTTTGAGAATTAAAGTTGACTTTTTCGAGTCTAAAAATTCATGAACTTGATTTTTGAGAGATAATGCCATTTGAAACTTGTTTAATTGCTAGTAATGATTATTTTGACATGTTAATTGAGTTGAATGCTTATGAACTTGGCGAACATTTTCGTATATGCTTATTTGAAAAAGTGTAGATTTGATGAAAATATGAAAATGAGCTTAAGTTTGATATAAATTGATCATGTCATTGTAATTATTTTGATTGATGATTTTGCTGACACTAATGCATATTTGGATACACAAAAATTGTGTTTGATGTGTTTTGCAGACTGAAATGGGTGAATCTTCATCCCAAGCTCGCAATGCTCCTGCTGAGAATGCGGAACAACAGGAGGTGGATAACTACTACAAGCAAGATATACCTCATCCAGTCATGACATTTTCTGATATGCACTTGGAAGAGTTGCACCCGAACCTGAGATTTGACAGACTTTGGATAGATTATCCAAAATACCAAAGGGGTTTGCATACTCTTCATTCTAAGGTTGTTGAGGTACCTAGGGTCATAGAATGGGGACCCTTAGAAGCTGTAGAATTGGCCGGGCCAATTAGGGAATTACTTGCACAGAGGTATGGTAATTCTACTTTTCACGACTGGGTACGTTTATTCACCATGCGTAGACCTGTATATAAAGTATTGTGTGAAGAATTGTTGTGTAGTATAGAATTAAATGATTGGGTAGCTAGTTTAACCGATCGATCTTTTATTAGATTTTTGTTAGGAGGTTCGATGCGCCACATGTCTTTACTAGACATGGCTCAGGCTTTACGTATATATACGCCTGAGGAGTTAGCATCTGCCGATTGTAGAGGGTTGATACTAAATGGTAGAAAGATAGATGAAAATTTTGATACACACGGTGTGTGGAGTCAAATGACAAGCCATCACCGATTCAAAGGGGGAAATTACTCTTATTTGGATATAGATAGAGATGAATTAAGAGTGATTCATAGGTTTTTAGCTAATTCGATTACACAAAGAGGTAAGAACAAGGAAAAGGTAAATGAACAGGATTTGTTTTACCATATGTGTATTCGAGACCCACAAAGTGCTGTAAGTATACCTTATTGTGTGGGTTATTATTTATCAGCTATGGTTAGGGGGATGAGACCGCATAGCATAATAGGAGGTGGTATTTTTATTACTTTGATTGCTGAATATCTCGGTGTGGATATAAGTCGGGGGGGATTATTAGTCGAAGAACCAGAACCCCGCGATACTATAGGTTTAAATGTATATCATGGTGCGAAAGTTTTGAAGAGGCGAAATAACGCCGCAGTACAATACCATGGTAGACATCCACAGGTTGAGAGAAACCAACAGCAAGGTAATGTAGGAGGGGGAAATGAGATGCAAGAAATGCAAAGGTTTATAGCTGCACAGGAGTACGAAAATGCTAGACAGAGAGCATTTGAAGATTGGCAAGTTCATCAAAACCAAATCATAGCTCATTGCCAACATATAGGTAGAAACTATATTCCTACACCAAAACCCATATTCCCTCCCTGGTCTATAGAGATGCAACCACCGTATCCTACGTATAACCCTGCCGAAGCATTCTATAGCACCTATGGTTATGCCTGGAACCCCTATTGGTATCAATATCATCCCTAGTCTACTTAGTTTTATTTATTTTGTAATTTGTAATGTTGATACGTTTAATACTTATGTTAATATTGTAATAGTTTTTATAATTTTCTAACTTTTATTCTTAGATTTTAATAATTTTTGAATGTGGGGTAATATACCAAACTTCAAAAATATGTATATATGTTTGCAGTTTATCTTATGTACACAACAGGGTAAAACAACGCATTTTTAAAGACTGGCATTAAGTTCAGCAAAAGCAACTAATTTTGACGACAAGATGCAAAATATATGTGAAATAACAACAAGACGGAATGAACAAATGATGTGCACCATTTATCATTCAGCAAACAAACGCCAATATATTTGGAAACTTAGGTAAAAATTTAATCATTTTCACACAAATCACCATCAATAATTTAAACTGTTACTGATTTCTTGCAAATGAGGGCATTGCAAGATCTTAAGTGTGGGAAGGGGTTAAATTCTTTCGGATTTTAAAATTTTTACTTTATACACTTGGTTACCATTAGAAATACTAGTAAAGTAGTAGTTGTATTAGAATCTAGTGCTCTCTGATAATAAAGAACAGCCCTAGTCTTATATACTGACTACCCAATTCTAGTAAAAATTTTCAAAATTTTCAATTAAATGAACTCAAAATCATGTTTATACATATTTATGAACAATAAAACTAGGTTTTAACACCGAAATTATTGTAACCTCGGAAAGGACATAAATTGAGAAACAAACCAAAATGTTAAAATTCATTTAAAATGGAATAGAGGACTATAAAAAGGAAAATAAAAGCCAAGTGTGGGAAAATTTACCAAGTTATCTTAAACATATGTCACATATATCTTTAACAAATAACTGAAAATACTTTTGCTTTGGACTAAACTAAACTGTTTTACCCGATGAAATAAAAGAAGAGATGGATCTACACGATGAATCAATTCCATCATTAAAAGGAAGTAAAGTCTTCCGAAAAAGACACGCGCTTCTTGATTTAGGTCAAGAAGTTGTCGTCCAGACCAGCTGTAGGTTGACGAAAAACCTAGAAAAGTCATCTCTAAAATCAGCAGGAAATCCACGGACCTCAGCATCAAACAGGGTCGCCATGTGGTCAGATTTATCCTAACCATGAGAAGGATTTATCTCGTAAAATGGGGGGCACCGTGCAAATTAGCTGGATAAGACTAATGAATCAGATCCCCAGAAAGGATAATCTCCTTAAAGATTAAAAATCAGCTTTTAAGCCTGATATTACTAAATCCTTGAGATTGACCTTAAAGATTGAGAATTACAAACTCATGGAATTCAATGATATCTAAACTCGAGCTTGAACGAGAAAATATTTTGATCAAAATTACAAACCGATTTGTTTTCTGAAAACCCATTTTCAATGCGTTCATTACCTTTGAACGTAAAATCCTAGGAATTCACCTGGAATTCATTAGGTCACCTGAACCAAATCGGATGTCAACCGTAAGAACGGTGGTTGCATAGTGGTCAAAGACAGGACCTTGTGCCAGACCGAAAAATCATAAGGGTGAGCTTTACTATTGCTCCTACCAAGGATAGTAATTGCGTCCGACACGTTATAGACCATAATTAAAAGCATGTCAGGAGACATTGCCTTAACAGTTGCTTGTTCAACGCTTTCCTTTACAACCGGACGGTAGTTTACCGAAAGGTAATATACGGGACAAGTAAACTGGACGTGTTGCTTTCCAAATACAAGGTTAGCAAGTGGGTGACACAAAACCGCAAGTTTTGAGCTAAAATTTTCAAATCTGAAACCCACCAAACCCACAAAAATATTTTGCAAACACCGGTAAAGGGTTATTCCGGAAAACTTATCTAGGGTAAAAACTAGATTTAATTTTCAAAAAAATCAAATGTTTTCATAAAGATCCAATTTCCTTAATGGATCTAAATTTTTATAGTCATGTGGGACTGTAAACCATATCGTTACTACCATTGTTTATACCGCCGTATAGAAATCACTGATGTACAAAGTGTGAAGAATAAAGAAGTGATTCTAGTATTTCAAGACGATATTGCTTGAGGACAAGCAACGCCCAAGTGTGGGAATATTTGATAATGCTAAAAACGAACATATATTTCATAGCATTATTCCTCAAGAAAGACAAGCTTTTAGTTGCAATTGTTCTATTTACAAGTGATATTCGTTTAAATAATAAAAGGTGAAGACAAAAGACAGATTCGACGAATTGAAGACGCAAACAACCAAAAAGCTCAAAAGTACAAAAGATAATCAAAGAGGTTCCAATTATTGATAAGAAACGTCTCAAAATTACAAGAGTACAAGATTCAAAACGCAAAGTACAAAATATAAAATTTTACGCAAGGACGTTCGAAAATCCGGAACCGGGACCAGAGTCAACTCTCAACGCTCGACGCAACGGACTAAAATTACAAGTCAACTATGCACATAAATATAATATAATATTTAAATAATTCTTATAATTATTTAATATATTATATTTATTTATAAAACCGTCGGTAAACAAAGAGCCAAACTTGTGTGAGCTGTAAAAGCAAACTCCGCGACTCGCGGAGTTTGAAGGCCAAAAGGGCCGCGAGTCGCGGAGCCCCAAACTCTGAAAATCCCTATAAAAGCAAACGAATTCTGATCGCAAAAATCATCTTTTTTTCCTTCTTCTCTCAATATATACGTAATATATATTTATAATTTATATTTTAATTTTAATTTTAATTTTAATTCTAATAATAAGGGTATGTTAGCGAATATTGTAAGGGTGTAAGTCGAAATTCTGTCCGTGTAACTCTACGCTATTTTTAATCATTGTAAGTTATGTTCAACCTTTTTAATTTAATGTCTCGTAGCTAAGTAATTATTATGCTTATTTAATCCGAAGTAATCATGATGTTGGGCTAATTACTAAAATTGGGTAATTGGGCTTTGTACCATAATTGGGGTTTGGATAAAAGAAAGACACTTGTGGAAATTAGACTATGGGCTATTAATGGGTTTTATATTAACTAAACAATACCTTGTTAATTTAATATACAAACTTATAATTCGACGTATTTATATATAACCACATACGCTTGACTGGGTATGGTGGGCGGGATATCTATAAATACCAATAATTATTCATTTTACCGGATACGGAACTAGATTAATAGTTAATAGACTTGTTGAAACAGGGGTGAATTACATTCAAGGGTAATTGGTATAATTGTTAACAAAGTAGTAAAACCTTGGTTTACACGCAGTCGATAACCTGGTGTATTCATTAAACAAAGTATTAAAACCTTGTTACAATTCGAATCCCCAATTAGTTGGAATATTTGACTTCGGGAATAAGAATAATTTGACAAAGGCTTTCGCTCTTTATATTTATGACTGATGGACTATTATGGACAAATCCGTATGGACATATTAAATAATCCAGGACAAAGGACAATTAACCCATGGGCATAAAACTAAAATCAACACGTCAAACATCATGATTACGGAAGTTTAAATAAGCATAATTCTTTTATTTCATATTTAATTTCCTTTATTTTATATTTAATTGCACTTCTAATTATCGCATTTTTATTGTTATTGTATTTAATTGCACTTTTAATTATCGTACTTTTTAATTATCGCAAGTTTATTTTATCGCACTTTTATTATTCGCAATTTCATTATTTTTATTTACTTTACGCTTTAATTTAAGTCTTGTATTTATATTTATTATTTTACATTTGGTTTTAACTGCGACTAAAGTTTTAAAATCGACAAACCGGTCATTAAACGGTAAAAATCCCCCTTTATAATAATAATATTACTTATATATATATTTGTATTTTTATAAAAGTAAACTAATATAGCGTTAAGCTTTGTTTAAAAAGATTCCCTGTGGAACGAACCGGACTTACTAAAAACTACACTACTGTACGATTAGATACACTGCCTATAAGTGTTGTAGCAAAGTTTAAGTATATCCATTCAATAAATAAATAAATATCTTGTGTAAAATTGTATCGTATTTAATAGTATTTCCTGTAAAAATATAAGCTATTTTATATACTACTCTGCTAAAACATCAAGGTCCATGAACACGGCAGGTGCATTTGTTAAGCCGAATGGCATCACGAGAAACTCATAATGACCATAACGGGTCCTGAATGCAGTTTTCATCACGTCACTTTCCTTCACCCTCAACTGGTGATAACCGGATCGCAAATCGATCTTTGAGTAGACACTCGATCCTTGTAGTTAGTCAAAAAGATCGTCAATTCGTGGAAGAGGATACCGATTCTTGATAGTCAATTTGTTGAGCTCACGGTAGTCGATACACATACGAAAGGATCCATCCTTCTTCTTCACAAACAGAACCGGTGCGCCCCAAGGCGAGAAACTTGGTTGGATAAATCCTCGGTCTAACAGCTCTTGTAGTTGACTCTGTAATTCTTGCATCTCGGAAGGTGCGAGTCTATAAGGTGCGCGAGCTACAGGTGCAGCTCCTGGCACTAAGTCAATCTGAAACTCTACTGCTCTCTGCGGCGGCAATCCAGGAAATTCCTCTGGGAAGACATCGGAAAATTCGTTCACTATTCGAACGTCGTTCACGCTCTTCACCTCAGTTTCTACCGCTTTCACATGTGCTAGGACAGCAAAACGTCCTTCATCATAATCTTTTGCGCTTTCACGCAACTAATGAGGTTCAACTTCGAGGTACATCTCTCTCCATAGATAACCAGTGGTTCGCCATTTCCTTGTGGTATGCGAAGTGCTTTATCTCCACAGATAATATCGGCCCTTATCTTACTCAACCAATCCATACCGACGATCACGTCAAAACTTCCCAGTTTGATAGGTATCAAATCAATTTTGAAATCTGCACCAGCTATGTTGATAATAACTCCACGACTAATATGGTCGACCTTTTCAAGTTTTCCATTTGCGACCTCGAAAAGCATACTTTCTTTTAACGGGAGTAATGACCAATTAATCTTATCGCAAAAATGTCTACATACATAACTTCTATCCGCACCAGTATCAAACAAGACAGAAGCTAAAAGATTGTTGATTGTGAATATACCTGTCACCAAGTCGGGGTTATCGCGTGCATTCATTGCATTAACATTGAAGGCTCTACCTCGGGGTGGTCCGCCGTCTTTTCTCTTGTTTGGGCATGCATTTCTAAAATGGCCCATCTGCCCACATTCGTAGCACTTCTTCGGTCCATTGGTGTTTAGCTTCCCATTCAAAGTGGTGACCTTGCAGTCTTTCCCGATATGCCCAGCCCATTGGCATTTCTCACAGACAACATTGCAATATCCAGTATGGTGCTTGTAGCACTGCTTGCATTGTGGTAAGGTTCCTTTGTAGTTCGGGTTGGTGTTGGTGTTGTTGTTGGGATTAGGGTTTCCACCGTTGTTGTGCCTCTTGGCTGGGGTTTGATCGTAGTTTCTCCCCCTGTTGTTGTTGTTGTTGTTGTTGTTGTTGTGGTTGTTGTGGTTGTTATCCCATTTCCTCTTTTCGCTACTACCAGCTTCAAACTTAGCCTTCTCCGGCTCATCAAGGATGATTTGATTCAATAGAGTATGTGCCATGCGCATTGCTTCGGGAACATTCGGTGGTTTGGATGAGGTGACATTTCCTTTGATGGACTTAGGGAGTCCCGAGAAGTATTTCTCCATACGCTTGAATTCGGGGGTGACCATGGTCGGACACATCAGTGCTAACTCCAAAAACCTACGATTGTAACTGTTAAGGTCGTTCCCTACGGCCTTCAACTGCATGAATTCAATTTCCATCTTCTGAATTTCAGTTCTCGGACAATACTCATCAATCATAGCCGCCTTGAATTCCTCCCATGGCGTAGCATACGCCTCATCGATACCTTTCGCTTGAGCTAACGTGTTCCACCACGTTAGCGCGCCATAAGATAGCGTGCAAGATGCAAACTTGGTCTTATTGTCCTCCGAACAGTTGCTAACTCGGAATACTGATTCAAGTTTCTCGAACCATCTGGTGAGACCAACTGGTCCCTCGGTGCCGCTGAAGTTATGCGGTTTGCAGCTCTGGAATTCCTTGTATGTACACCCATTTCGAACGGGTGGAATAACCGGTGGTGGTGGCGGTGGAGCTTTGAGATTTCTTTCTCCTAGGGCTGAAGCGACCCGTTCGTTGATCATGTCCTCAATCTGGGCGGCGGTAGGTGTGGATCTTCCGTTAGCCATGATATTCTAAACAAAAATTTTGACCCAAGTCAAAATCCAGAATTCAATATAGTAATAATATAGTATATAGCAACCAATATGGAATCAATACATCTCATGTTATTAAATAACGCATCTAGGTACAAATACCACAGAATCATCGTACAGTAATGTAAATAGAACATCGCGCAAGAATTTAATAACGCAAAGTTCCATTCATTAATAATAATAAGTTTCATACATCTGAAAAAGTTCGTACAATACATATGAAATACATGAAACTATATCTAGATTACATCATGAAATCTAAATACAAGGTCCTACGGTGAAGGCGGGTGAACTGCTACTCGAGCCAACTGCTCCTCGAGCTCAGTGACTCGAGCTCGGAGGATCTCAACCTCCCTCATCAGTTCCTCGTTAGAGGGAGCTGGTGGGGCAGGCGGTGCAGGTGGGGCGGGTGGTGCCGGTGGTGCTGATGTAGATGGTCCAGCTCCGGATGTAGACGGTACGTCCCTAGATGTAAGTGGTCCGTATCTAAATCTAGGTGGTACGGTTCCAGGAATAGTCAATACGTAACGGGGAACCTTACGTATCTATGGGTCGGCAGGGTATGGCACAACTCGTTTACGAGCAGTAACCCTACGACGATGGCCAAATGCGTCAGTAAAAGCATGACCTCCATTCAACCCTGGAATGACGGTGCCGTCGAAACGGTACCGCTTCTTCGGCGGGGTGGAGGGTGCCTGAATAGGTCTATCAGCAGGATCCTCATCATCGCTGGAGTCGTCTGATGATGAAGAATCGGCTGATGATGAGTCATCCGAATCGTGTGGTGGTGACACTGGTGGCTGAGCTGGTAATCCGAAGTGTCCGAAGGCGGCCAACATCTGTCTGTGTCTGCCTGGCGGAATCACGACTTAACGTCCATCGGGAGTGCGTCGGCAAGGCGTGCGCATGTGGTTACGAAACGGCCCTTCCCCGAACTCCGCGGGGATCTCAATACCACCAATGCGGGGCTGTGACCTCGAGGGTCCGGGAGCAGACACTGGGGCAGGTGCACTAGTACCAGCTCCGGAAGTGGAAGCGTCGGGATCACTAGTGGGTGTCGGGGCCGGTGTATCGGCAGTAGCAGCAGCAGGTGTAGCAGTAGGTAGGGCGACGGGGTCTGAGTCTGTACTGCCCGAAATGCCAGCAGGTGGAACATCCGACATCTGAACAAGTAAAAATAAATTTTCCATGTCAGTATGTCATAAAGCAAGCAAATAATAGGCCAACAATTTAAATCATGTATAACGGTAACTAGCATGGCAATAACAGTAATTCGTATGAAAGTAGCATGCAATCGAAAGCAAGTAGCATCATGCAGTAGTGAAATCATGTGGTAGCATACGGCATATAGCGGAAAAAGTAAGCAGTAGCATGCAGTAAATTCAGCGGAAACAAATAAACTAGCAAGTTGTAGATTAGTCCTATTAGTGAATCCTACTCGGGTCGGTCTTAGACTCACTAATGCAACCTAATTCCCTACAACCAATGCTCTGATACCAAATGTGATGCCCCGTACAAAACCATCATGTACGAATCATCAACAACAGGATCATTTCAAGGTTAAGTACTATATACTGTAATTAAAGAAGTTGCATTCACGATAAAAAGGTGATGTCATAACTGACATCAAATGTTTTACATTTCAAAAGCATGCTTCACTAAGTAGAAGCAAATAATAAGTGTATGTGACCACAATGGTCGTTACAAGTCATAGTTCAAAAGTAATAAAGTTTGAATGCAAGGTAAAGTAGTTCATGCGATGACAACTCTAAGCAGCGGGTGTCTACAGCACGACTAGTACACAGCGGAAGCTAACCTCAAGCACCTGAGAAAAACATGCTTAAAAACGTCAACACAAAGGTTGGTGAGCTATAGTTTAAGTATAACAGTATGTAAGGTAGGCCACGAGATTTCAGTGCTTCAAACAAGCGTTTCAAATCAGTAATTCAAATCAGTATGATAAAGTATATGTATAACCGTGGGCACTCGGTAACTAACTTAACGTTTATACCCCCTGAAAGTACACTTGGCAAGTGCGTATGTCTACGAAGTATTAAACACTCGTTAAATGCTAGCGCGACTAGCCCGAGTGGAGATGTCAAACCCTATGGATCCATATCTAAGATTCGCGTTCACGGTTCAAAAACCAATGATTAAACGTTACCGAGCTAAAGGGAATGTTTATGCCGTTGTATAACCCACACATATATAAGTTTAAGTACTCGTGCTAGTATGCCGTTGTATAACCCACACATATATAAGTTTAAGTACTCGTGCTAGTATGTAAAACATAAAATCCGCATGTATTCTCAGTTCCCAAAATAAGTTAAAGTAAAAAGGGAATGCTATACCTCACAATGATAATGTAGTCGTAAAGTCGGTTCGGAAAAGGTGTGCAAGTAAATGGTCCGAAGTCCTCAACCTAAGTCAAATAGTACTAAGTCAGTAAATCGTCTTAATAAGTTTAAAAGTATGTATTTAATGTCTTAAGGGTCATCATCATTCATCATTAAACAAAAGGCGTAAAGTAAGTTTCGTTTATGAAAGTAGTTTTCAACGAAGTCTGACTTCAGTCAGTCACCACGGCCTCTAACCTTACTGAATTAAGGTGAGACCAGTGGCCATGGATCCGTCTATGAGTCCCTTAAGTGTGGTAAAATTTACAGAAGCAAACTCGTCTTGGTTTGACCGTGGCGATGGTCTAAGTGCGAGTAGGTCAGAAATTTCTGCACAACGTTAATGGACATAGTAACGATCGGAGGGCCATAAATCCTAAACCGTAACTCGGATTAAGACGAGTCCTATATAAAAAGTTATCTAATCGAAAAGATCTATCTAAAAATCAAGGTTAGAACAGCCCAGGTCTACTGGTCTGTTCCAGAAGCATCAGGTCAGAAAGTTTTGGACAGAAACAGTAAGTTTAAAAGGGTTCCGGTGGTCTTGGTGTTTGATGTTCATCATGGTTCTCATCCTTGATGCATATAGCTTCAATTGTACAACTCATGGGTGTGTTTACGTCATCTTAACCAAGTCTTGACCATCATAACACTAGTGCAAGTCTAAGACATGAAGCACAACTCACTTAAGAGTTGCATGTAGTTTGATGAACCAAAGTTACATCAAAGTCTTAGATCTAACACATACATGGACTTTAAAGCTAATAACAAGTTACAAACTTGAAAGTAAACTAACTAATCAAGATCATAAGTAGTAGAACATAGTTCTTAGTTTGATCTTGAAGATCCAAGACTCAAAAGTCTAGATCCAAAGTTATATTTAAAGAAAACTTATTTGTGTGTTCTTGAACTTTCAAGGTTAACTTAATTTGTTCAAGAGATATGAGATCAAGACTAACTTGTAGTACTTGACCATATAAACTAACTACATGAAATTAAAGTGCATAAAATGAAGGTAAACATGTAATTTGTTCATGGTTGTTCATACTTTAAAGATTCAAACCAAAGTTTGATCTTTAGAAAGTAAACTTTAAAGTTTACTTCATGAACTTCAAGTATGTTTTCCACAACACATGAACTTAAGTCTTTGAAACTTTAAAAGTAGAACATAAACTAGTAAGTTTATGTTCTTAAATGTTCTTGTAAATACAAGATGAATGAAGAATCAAACTAGTAAGTTTGATCATGTAACTAGTAAAGAACAACTAACAATTACATGTAACAAACTAACAACAAGTAATCAAACTATAAATAACAAAAGATGATGATGATTAAGGGTGTATGGTATTCGGTTTTGTTTAAGAAAAAGGAGAGAAGAATGCTTCAAGTTACTTACAAAAGTTAGAGAGAAAGGAGAGAAAATTGGAAACTAGTAAGTGTGTGTTTTGAATGAGAGATTACAAAATGAAGAAGTGAATGAAAAGTGAAACAAAACTCCCCATATGCTTGAGGGAAACCGACGGTTTGCTTAGTAGGGGAGGGAGGATGGCTTTGTTCTTTGGTCACTTGCAAGTAAAGCTTCAAAAGTGTGGTTAAAATGGGTGATTACATGGGGATTACATGCAACTAGATTCCTAGTCTTTCAAACTAACTAGTTAAACATGAAACTAATACTTACAAGTCTAAGTGGACTAGTTAATCCATTTAAATGGGTAGGGTGGGCTTGTAAGCCCAAAGTCATAAGTCTATTAACTTAAAACAAGCCCAAGTTCCAATAATAACAAGTTAAGCCCAACAAAGCCCAAGTAACTAACTAATAACCATAGTTAATCAAAATGATTAATAAAACTTAATCATGAATGCAAATAATATCTAAAAATATTATTCGTGAAGTTTCGTGTGTCACAAAGACGTTTCGGGCACTTAAAAGTCAAGTACGGGCAATCAAGGCAACATGTAAACGTAATAACATGCATTCATTTAATCACACGTATTAATAATAATTATTATTAATAAATACGTGTTGGAAAATCCAGGGTCGTTACATATAACAAATGAATATAGTGATATATGTATATTAGATGTACATATTGTTTTTGTATTCATATATGAATGTCGTATTCTTTGTAAAAATAGTGTTCTTTCAAAACAATATTTAACAGATATTGTTTTTTAGCAATATAATAAGTAATATTACGAGTAACTTTCTATAATAAAAATTAGTAATATTTTTCGGTAACAATAGAAAAGAATATTAATTTTTTAGGGCAAAATTTATTCGTACAGATGAACGTTGAAGAAGACATAACCACTTCATGTTTAATTCAATTATATATCCTTACATATCCAAAAATTGTTTATAGATTTGTACATCCCAAAGTAACAAATGTAGTAAAATTGTAGATGACATAACCAAGTAATTTTGTGTGTATACTTTCCTAAAATAATAGTGATATTTTTAGGAAAAAAAATATTATTCTTTGAAAAGGATATTAATTTTGTGGTGGCTCGTGGTGGTTTTGTGGTCGGTCGGTAGTGATGGTGGCGGTGGTGGATGAATTTCATTTTTTTGAAAGGATAATAGGGTGAAATTGATTAACATTCTTCATAAATGTTATTTTTCTAGGAAAAAAAATAATGAACATTAATCGAAATTATTAAATATTCTTTTGAAACAATAGTATTCTTTTGAAACAATAGTATTCTTTGAAAGAATAGTATTCTTTTGAAACAATAGTATTCTTCTAAAAGAATAGTATTGTTGGTGGTTAGTGGTGGTGGAAGGTGGTGGGAGGTGGTGGTGGTTGATGGTGGTGGTAGTAGGTGGTGGGTGGTGGTGGTGGGTGGTGATGGTTGGTGGTGGTTAGTTGGTGGTTGTGGTAGGCGGTGGTTGGTGGTAGTGGGTGTTGATGGTGGTTGGTTGTAGTGTGTGGTAGTGGGTGTTGATGGTGGTTGGTTGTAATGGTGGTTGGTGGTGGTGGTGGTGGTTGTTGGTGGTGGTTGGTGGTGGTTGTTTATGGTGGTGGTTGGTGGTGGTGCTAGGTGGTGGGTGGTGGAGGTTGTGGTAGGTGGTGGTGGTTGTGGGTGGTTGTTGGTGGTGGTAGGTGGTGGTAGTAGGTGGTGGTAGGTGGTTTGTGGTGGTGATAGGTGGTTTGTGGTGGTAGGTTGTAACACCCTAGGCAAATCCCACATCGCCTACGAACATGAGTGATCATGGGATTATAAGGTAATACTCAAGCTTAAATGACACAACGCGTTTTGGGATCACAGGCTGAGTAGAAGTGCGAGTACGTTGTGGTTAAGCGTGCTCGGGCGAGAGCACTACCAGGATGGGTGACCTCCTGGGAAAGTGCTTCTCGTGTGTGGTCGCCAAGAAAAAGCCGTGCGTCTGCGGGCAAAGCGGACAATATTGTGGTCATGTTAAGCTGGGGTGTTACAGAATGGTATCAGAGCCACTCATGTGCCGTTGGGGGTGGTGGGGCAAACCTCATCGAGGACGATGAGTCCCTAAGGGGGGGTGAATGTAACACCCTAGGCAAATCCCACATCGCCCACGAACATGAGTGATCATGGGATTATAAGGTAATACTCAAGCTTAAATGACACAACGCGTTTTGGGATCACAGGCTGAGTAGAAGTGCGAGTACGTTGTGGTTAAGCGTGCTCGGGCGAGAGCACTACCAGGATGGGTGACCTCCTGGGAAAGTGCTTCTCGTGTGTGGTCGCCAAGAAAAAGCCGTGCGCCTGCGGGCAAAGCGGACAATATTGTGGTCATGTTAAGCTGGGTGTTACATAGGTGGTGGTAGTAAGTGGTTGATGGTGGTGGTTAGTAGTGGTTGATGGTTATGGTTGGTGGTGGTTGGTGGTAGTGGGTGGTGGTGGTTGATGGTGGTCGGTTGTAGTTGGTGGTGGTGAGTGGTGGTGGTAGTGGTGATGGGTGGTGGTGGTTGGTAGTGGCGGTGGGTGGTGGAGGTTGTGGTATGTGGTGGTGGTTGTGGGTGGTTGGTGGTAGTGGTAGGTGGTGGTGGTTGGTGGTGGTGGTTGGTAGTGGTAGCTGGTTGGTGGTGGTGGTAGGTGTTGGTGGTGGTGGTTGGTGGTGGTGATGGGTGGTGGTGGTTGGTGGTTGGTGGTGGTGGTTGGTGGTGGAGGTTGTGGTAGGTGGTGGTGGTTGTGGGTGGTTGGTGATGGTAGTTGGTGGTTGGTGGTAATGGTAGATGGTGGTGGTAGGTGGTGGCAGGTAGTGGTGGGTGGTTGTGGTAAGGGGTGGGTGGTGGTAGTTGGTGGTGGTGGTGGTTGATGGTGGTGGATGGTGGTGGTAGTGAGTGATGGTGGTGGTTGGTGGTGGTGGTGGGTGGTGGGTGGTGGTGGTAGGTGGTGGTGGGTGGTGGTGGGTAGTGGTGGGTGGTGGTGGTAGGTGGTGGTTGGTGGTGGTGGTTGGTGGTGGTGGTGGTGGTTGATGGTGGTGGATGGTGGTGGTAGTGAGTGATGTTGGTTGTTGGTGGTTGGTGGTAGTAGGTGGGTGGGTGGTGGTGGTAGTGGTTGGTGGTGATAGGTGGGTGGGTGGTCGGTTGTGGTAGTGAGTGATGGTGGTGGTTGGTGGTGGTGGTGGGTGGTGGTGGTGGTAGGTAGTGGTGGGTGGTGGTGGTAGGTGGTGGTGGTTGGTGTGGTGGTGGTTGATGGTGGTGGATGGTAGTGGTGGTTGGTGGTAGTAGGTGGGTGGGTGGTGGTGGTAGTGATTGGTGGTGATAGGTGGGTGGGTGGGTGGTTGGTGGTGGTGGTGGTGGTGGGTGGGTGGTGGGTGGTGGTGGTGGTGGTAGGTGGTGGTGGGTGGTAATTGGTGGTGGTGGTAGGTGATGGTGGTAGGTGGTGGGTGGTTGTGGTGGTGGTGGTGGGTGGTGAGTGGTGGTGGATGGTGGTGTTAAGTTATTAAATATGTAAATGTAAATTAATATGTGTAATCTTTATTAAATGTTAAAGGACAATAATACCCTTATTAATTTCCAACAATATAAATCGCGGAACATGGGAATATGATGGACTAGCACTTGATTTTTAAAATGAATGGTTGAGATCGCTTCCCCTCGCTTCCCCCCAAAGTGTTACATCCCCATTGATCCTATATATATATATATATATATATATATATATATATATATATATATATATATATATATATATCAAATGATCCGGTGGTTACAAACAATTGCAGATTTGATGATCTGTAGTACAAACACATTGAACCGAGCCTAAATACATTGACGCTCGCACTACACGTCTCAATACATTGTTTAATTAAGCTAAAAATAACGTTAAGCTATCTTGCGGGCATAGCTCAACGGTTCTCTCCATGTACTTCGTGTCATGGGATAGGGAGAAGTCATGAGTTCGATCATTAAGGATGACATGATTTTCTTTAAAACAATTGAGCACCAATAATGGTGGTATATATTGACCATGTAGAGAGGTTTTACCGGATTCTTTCACGGAACTCTACTCACGAACACTGCCTGAATGGATGTGTTCCCAGGTACCATCGATCGGGTTCGGGTTTCCGCCCGAACGTGTGTAATACGTGCAAATGATGAGGGTCGTTGAAATAAATGATCTATTGATGCCAAAAAAATCGCCGTTAAAAAAAATTAACGTTAAGCTATTGAACCTCTAATTCAATGTCTATTAAGTTGCGGTCTTCCTTGGTCAATATCACCCTCAATATATAGTCCCTACAATTAATTAAAACTTGTACATTGACTTCCTTGAACTTGTCTAAATTCTTCTTTTTAAGGTCCTATTATACTTCACTATGTATGTCATATTTTCTTCTCAATCAATTTCTAAAATCATCTCCAACATTTTAGTTTTTTCCTTTCACACAAAAATGGTAACAGGAGGAGGAGCAACCTCAACCCACACGCTACAAAACACGCCCACTTGGGCATTGGCAACCGTTTGCTTCATCTTCATCTTTTTAGGACTTCTCATCGAACATCTATTCCATATTGCCTCACGGGTTCGTATCCATCTAGGATTAAATTCTAGTTTGTAAATTCATCTTTCATAAGATTAAGTCTTGTGTACGATTGTTGAACTTTATATTAGCGACGTCGTTAGCTTTATTTCAATTTAGAGTTCTTAGTTATGTATATTAGCTAATGACTTATGACTTATGTCTACTATTTTTGGTACGGTGTTGCAGTGGCTGAAGGCACATAGAAAAACTGCATTATATGAGGCAGTAGAGAAGCTCAAATCAGGTGAAAATATACTACTCCGTATTAGTTATTCAAATGAGTTTGATTAGTCGAATTCATAACATGAAAAATAATATGATGCTGTATACTACAAAAAAGTTCCATTTTTTTGGAAAGCAGACTCCTTCATTATTTTTGACGCATTAAAATATAAATAATTAACATGTTTTTGACACATTTAAGTGTCACAAATTTTTTTGACACTTAAAAGATCATAAAGAAAAACTTAATGACACTTAAAAGTGACAAAAGTTAATAATACGAAAAAACTTTGACATTATATTTTTTTTTTCACGGTTTAAATTTTTAACATCGTATTTTTCCATGTTTCCAACTTACATGTCGCATTTATAAGCTGTCATAAATATATTTAAAGATGTTAAAAACTACAAACTTGTAGTGCTAGTAGAACAAGAAAAACAGAAGGTTAGCCTATATGAAAACTATATATTAACTGAAGCTGATTCAACCTAGTAAAACGTATAACGGTGTCTATATATCAGGTTTGATGCAGTTGGGATTAATGTCATTGATACTAGTAGTTACTCAAAGATCAATTGCCAAAATTTGCATACCAAACAAAGTAGCAAATTTAATGCTTCCATGTCACAAAATCTCGGATTACACGTATCAAACAACTCAAGCGTATGAACTTCATTATGACTTGTCACCCCGATTTGAGCGACAAGCATCTGAAGACAACAACATGGTGCAACAACAACAACAACATAGACTACTAGCTTCGGTTTCCACAAACACGTCTGATCATTGTGCTTCAAAGGTAATATTTGGTTTTTGACTAATTTTTTTTATTTGATACTCCGTATAGTATCTTTAAAGGTAGCGAATTCTGATTTTTTTTTTTTTTATTTAATTCTTTTGGGAATATGTCTTGTGTGCACAGGGGATGACATCTTTTATATCAGAACAAGGGATTAACCAACTCAACACCTTCATATGTGTTCTAGCTATCATGCAAATAGTACATAGTGTGGCAACAATGTGTTTGGGAAGCGCCAAGGTACTCATTGTGCCTTTTTGTTCATTTCTAAAAACAAAGGTGCTAATTTGGAAAATGTTTAAAAGTTAAGTGCTGATGTTGAATAAAATAGAATGCTAAAAGTTTAAAATTACATTCAGCTCCTTAAGTATACTAAAGTATATATAGTAGTCCCTCTCTCTCGTATATAATGTCTAGTATACTCTTTCATCCCAAACTAATCATTCACGTCCATAAATATATAAAAATAAAAGGATAAAGTTTATTTATACCCTTAAAATATGGAAAGGGATAAAATTAAAAGGTAAACATATTAGTTCACAGTATTCAACTATGAACACCAGACTCTCAATAGAACAATGAATATGAATTATAAGAACAGACAATTGAGAGAACACGAATTGAAAATATATGAAAGACAAAGTATTTCGTGCAAAGATACATCATCATAATGAACCGTACCCCTATTTATACAGAGTTAAACCAAATCTTGAAGATTTGGTTTCCTAAACTACTTGACTAAAACTTAGGAAAAGATAAACATAAAACTAACAAATATTCTAAACAATACAAAGTTTATCTTCTAGAGATAACACAGAATCAAAACACAATCTTCTTAATATTTAAACAAATCTCCAGAATTTTCCATAGCTTAATCATCAAGTAATCAAAACGTTGACTTTATCAAAATCTGCAACTTCAGACTCTAGGACTCCAGACTCTAACTCCTGCAAAACACTTTGAGTCATCAGATCATTTTTCCAACAATCTCTCCCTATCTGATGATGTCAAAATCACCTGTTCACCTATTCCTTCAGTTTTGCGAACTCCCTTTCAATCAATTTGCACTTGCTCTTCATAGACTTGAAACTCTTCAACATAGAAAGCTTACTGTACAAGTTCTTCACCAATTTAACTCTGAAGGGATGAGTCTGCTCTGTCACACATCTAGTCAACAAGCCAAGCAACAATTCAATACCTGCTCCTTCAAATTGATCAACTCTTATCATCATTCTTTGATTACCAGTTGTTTTGAACATTAAAGCATCTAAATACTCGACATAACTATCATCAACAAACTCTAGATGCTCTGGAACAGAATACCTTTCTACATGACCTTTAACTCTCCTCTCCATCATCTCTAACTCAAACATACCACAAAATACTTCATAATCTTTGAACCTTATAAACCCTTCTTCAAATACTAAGTGTACCAAACTAGATACCCTCTTCAATACTTCTTGCACTATAGCTTGATCATCTGCACACTCCTGGATACACACAGCTAACCCTTTCCATTCACAGAACCCTAAACGAACAATTTGGTTCAACTTAACTCTTAACCTTCTATCAGAAAAATGTGTCATAGTTAACAACAAAGTTACATCTTCAAGCTCTGATTTATCAATCTCAACCTTGACCACATCCCCTGCATACCTTCTGAATTTAAATCTTTTATTCATCTGAACCCTTAATTTATCTTGCATAGCAGCAACAACAGTAGCATTCTCCTGATCATTACCAATACCACCTGTTTGAACACCACCTGTTTGAGTATGACTAGCAACCACCTGAGTTTCAACCATTTGAGTATCATCACAAACAATCACTTGAGTTTCAACTCTATCAGCATCCTCCCCCTGAATCTGTTGCTCCCCCTCAACCTGAGCTGTCTTTGATGACTCCCCCTCAATACCTTCACCATCTAACCTTTTCCTTTTCTCCTCCTTTTTGACATCATCCACAGAGAGAGTAGACAAAAAATTCCAAATTTCAGCTTGTTGTTCTTGGAGTGTCTTAACATCAGAAGCAAAACCTGTAAAACATTGCCTGATTTCATCAACACCTTCCAACCTCTTCTCTAAAGCATTCAATCTATCACCAATATCTGTTACACCCATTGTATCATTAGAACCACCCAAACCCTGCATATCCCCTACCATCCTCCTGACCTCCATCAACTCATGTTTAGAAACAAAATTATTATTCAAGTGGAGATTAATTTTATCAAATTGAGACTGCACACCCAAAAGTTTGTCATCAAACTTCTTAGTCAGAGTAGTCAAAGCCTGATGCAGGCCAACCACATTGACTGGTGCCTCAGCCTGTGAAGTGGAGCCAATGTTTAGGGGTAAAGTTTTCATGTCCTCACAACCTTTCTGGTGATAAGTAAGTCGATCCCTGGACATAGAAGGGTTTGAGTCCTGTATTTCATCCTGTGACATGGATGAAACATTGGCAGCCTGTGCTAGCAAGTGTAAGGATTGGATATTTGGAGAGAGGAGTGGCAGACTTGTGTCTGAGGTAACTGTAGGTTTAGCCATTGAAACTGGAGTATGAATTTGGTTTGATGAGTCCAGGATTGGGACTTCTTGAATTAAGTTAACTGAGGGGGTTTTCTCAGCAACTGTAATGTGGGAATCCAAGCTTACTGTAACAACCCTTCCTTATCCACCTGAACGAAATCATCAACATTTGGTCACATTGCGAGGTATTGTCCTAAAAATGCAGGAATGGCTCCAAGTAATATGAGCAAATGCACAGCGGAAGACTTTTTTCATACCTGAGAATAAACATGCTTAAAAGTGTCGACCAAAAGGTTGGTGAGTTCATAGGTTTATCATAACAATCATTTCAATATTTTAATAGACCACAAGATTTCATAATCATAAACATAATACACTCGCAAGTGTATGTAAAGCATTCTAAGTGGTTGAGCACTTGGTAACCATACTTAACATTTAATCACGTCGCATATTCCCTTTATTATGAAATCTCACTACACCGTACCAAGTGTAGTCACCGAAATGAAGTATTGTGCAACCGTTGAATACTGGTCGTCCAGTCCGGTTGGGGTTGTCAGGCCCGATAGATCTATCAACAGGATTCGCGTTTACAATACCCATGTAAATAGTAGTTACCAAGCTACAGGGAAATATGCCAGTGGTACAACTCAACGTAGAATATATTTTTAAGTACTTGTGTCTATTTTGTAAACATTTATAAAAGCAGCGCATGTATTCTCAGCCCAAAAATATATATTGCAAAAGCAATTAAAAAGGGAGCAAATGAAACTCACCGTATGTATTTTGTAGTAAAAATACATATGACTTTATGGAATTATGCAGGGTTGGCCTCGGATTCACGAATCTATATCATTTGTGTATATATTAATACATATATCCGTAGTCGAACAACTATGTATATTATCAGTAGTTTAAATTTTAATATCAATAACCTATATGTTTCATTATATTCATTTTATTTATTTTAATAAATAAGATATTGATATAGTTTACTTTTGTGTATTATATATATTGTTATATGAATATTATTTGTTAGTTAATTTAATGAAAAATATTAAGATATGGATAATAATAATATTAGATTTGATAATAATAATAATAATACAAATTTTATATAATATGATAAGTTTAACAATATTTATAATATTAATGATAATGATACTACTTAGTTTTTGATAAAGTTATAACAATGATACCTATAATGTTAATAATAATGATTATCTTTAATATTAATGATAACAGTAATAATTCTGATATTAATAATAACTATATAAAAATAACTCTTTTGTTACTAAAGAAAATAATTTTTAGTAGTAGTTCATTAAATGATACATATGTTAATAATAATAATAATAATAATAATAATAATAATAATAATAATAATAATAATAATAATAATAATAATAATAATAATAATAATAATAATAATAATAATAATAATAATAATAATAATAATTTTGAATTTATAAAAGAAATTATAACCATTATCATGACAATAATATTAACTAATAAAAATAATAAAAATCAAATTAAAATTTGAAATCTACCTCCAATATTAGAAATAAAAAAAAGAATGCCTCGGCTGGGTTTTGAACCCGTGACCTCTCGACCTACACCATCATCCTTAACCGTTGGGCTGATGCCCTTTTTCTGTTTCATATCTCATCCGTATACTATATAACTCGTATAACAGGATCCCTAACTTCCTCTTCTTCCTCAATTCCCATTTTCATTCGATTCATCCTCTAAACTTCCAATATCATTATTATTTGATATAACATAGAATATCTAATTGCTATGTCATCTAATCAGATAAAATAAATAAATAAAGAAATTGTACAGCAGAGTGGTTACGGCCGCTGCTATGATCTTGAAAAAAAATTTATCTTGCAAAAGGTTACGATTTATATGATGGTTATAACACAAATTAGTTTGTAAAATGTTTATAAAAAATAATGGAATCATAAATTTTATCTTAATCATAACATATAACACTAATTTAAGTGAAGAACAATAGTTGACTTTTTTTAACAAAACTTTGACTCGAAAATTAACAATCGATAAGAAGAATTGGAAACTAATATTTTGCAGAAAGATTGAACACATGATTCCTAACTAAACTGCATTTAAGGATTTTGATAATTGCATCGATTCTTAATTTTGGCAAAAAAGTAGATATATAGAGAACCGTGGGTAAAAAAAAAAATTTCTTCCTCTCTTTTTTTTCAATTGCAGACAAGGTGTAACAGAGTATAAATGGGTTTACAGCTGCCACAGATTCGTTTCAATTTGTTTTGTAGTCTTGATTGGTACAAACGATTTAAAAGAAGGAACAGCGAGTGAAGAAAAATTAGATAAAGTGATAGTGAGATTTAACTGCACTTGTTTTTATCTGTACAATATATTCAATATCATTAAATAATAAATATAAACATATTATTAATAATAAAAGAATAATAATAATAATAATAATAATAATAATAATAATAATAATAATAATAATAATAATAATATTAATAAAATAATAATAATAATACGAATTTATAATAATTTTATTAATGATATGATTTTATTAGTAATAACATTAATAATATTGTTAAGGATTTTAATATTAAAAGTGGTAATATTATCATAATAATATTAGTAACTTTAATAACAATATTAATAATTACATTAATGTTAATAATATTAGTCATAATAATAATAATATAACAAATTAACTGTGTTAAATTTCATATCCATATTATTTATAATAAAGCATATAATACTTAACATTTATCTTAACATTAGTATTAATAATAATAATGAAGGTAATAATATTACTATAATTACCATATTCTTAACATATAATATATTAACTTTATATTTTATTACTTATATGTCACTTATAACAATATATTTGGATTGTTAACATTTATATATATTATATATATTACAATATAATAATTATTGTTGACGACCATATATATATGTATGTATATCTATATAAATTCATTTTAAATCATTTATTTATTTTGTATCTTATTATTTTAATTTATTGTGTGTGTCTATATTTATATTATATACCTATTGAGTTACAAATATTTGTTCTTGAATCGTCAGAAACAGTCAAAGAATAATTGATTATATAAAATAGTTCAAAATTTCCGAGACTCAACATTACCGACTTCGTTCATCGTGTCAAAGATATTAAATCGTATCGAGAGTTTGGTTTAAAATTAGTCGAAATTTTCCGGGTCGTTACAGTACCTACACATTAAAGAAATTTCGTCCCGAAATTTGAGTGAGGTGGTCATGGCTAACAATAAAAATGTTTTTATGACGACTATGAGTTGATAAATAGAGTTTTATCATTATTGATTTATATAGATAAAACGATTCGATTATGCGAAGAGTACAAATGAAGCTATCACAAAAAGATGAAATGAGTAATTATAGGTTTGTCGTAACCGGTGACGTAATCACGATTGATTTTTCCGAAATTCCAGGGATTTAAAGATAATCTTCGAAATCTAAAAGATTTGATTCTTCGGTGAATAAGGTAATTAAGATCTCTATAATTAAATACGGTGATCTGCCTCGATTACTCTGTATAATATTTCCATTATAAATTAAGCTTCTCCTGTTCCAATGTTTTTCACGTCTCCCACTTTCTATACTTTAATTCATATTTCAAAATCATCAGTCAATATGCTTCATCCAGTTTTAATTCTGGATATATTCATGACTTTCATATCTGTCATTCTCCTTTTTCATCTACCACCAGAGGAATCTGTCTACTTCTACTATGCTCTTGGGTTTATAGTGTTTTTAGTTCTCCCGAGTCTTTATATTGCTATTCGTATTAATATCCACGGTTTGTGACCTCCACCTTGTTATTGGGCTTTGTATTTTCTCTTATATTTTGGAGCTCTTTGTCTTTTTATTTTCTTCCCGACCTCTAATAAAGCGAGTAATGGTCCAGAATTTGTATGTATTAAGTTTCAAATGAACTTAATGTTCTAAACAAGAGAGAATGTAATAGCATGATTTGATTTGTCAGAATACCAGAATCACTGAAAATAGAACTATCAAGAATATACTTTCTTGATATGTTCAGAAATTAAGCATAATGAAAGAGTTATGTAACATGGCACATGATGACGTTATGTTCTGTGAATCATCACGTCCCATTAGGAACTCAGCATGACTTACTGTAATATAACCACGCTGGCCAAGCGACATTATATTATACTAACTCATGCTTCAATTCCCAACATTTCTCCACAATTCATTCATAATTTATACTTAGCTCTCATAGAAGTTTCCAATATAATGGAATACAGAAAACACGAAGAGGTAGATAATTTCGGACAAGAATATTTATGAAACTTTCCTCAGAAATATCGAAGATATTTTATGATGATATTTTGGAATTTCTAAGTTCGAAGGTTGATAAAGAAGATTTTATCATGACTTTGGAGCAAGATATTCTCTAAAGATTTCATCGAATAAAGAATTACCTGGATTCTTTGAAATCAAACTTATTCTTCGTGATTTGTCCACGGCTTCCTTCATAGTTTCACATAATCCTCTTTTCGGCACTAAATTTTCTATTGAGTGTTCCCAACACTCCATTCCTTATCACCAACTCTTGGCCATTTATACCATTTACAACATGCTGCTTCGTTAGCATTTTCAGGAGAATTGTGTTTTTAAATGATTAAACGCTGATGGTAATATGGTGGAATATAAAAGGTTTCGCGGTAACAATAAAAGAGCACGTATATATATATATCACAGTTATAATAGGTTGTCTCGAATGAAAAGTCGGAGTTGACTTGTTGGAGCTGTGATAAAATTTGCTACTTTGAAAGGGTTTACCAAATTATTTTGGGTAATAATAACACTAAAGGAATTAGCACAGCTACGTGTTAAATGTTTACTCAATTTTCGAGGGTTTTTCAGGTGCATAACTATATGCATCAATCTTTTCTTTCGTAGATGAAGTGCGGCTGGTTCATCCTCTCGATCGAGGTGTTTTTAAGAATCATGAATGATTTAAACATGGATTGGAATCGTCAAGATTCAAATGAGGTTTAAGAAGAAATCAAGTGGCAAACTTGAAGAATTGTTTAGTTTCATATGTTATAATCAATATTTTAATTCATTTTAATTGTCCAATATTATTAGTCCATAGTCGATAGTCCACAGTTACAGTTCAACAATTCATATATAGTTTAATATATAATATTCAAATTAATTAATATGTATCATGACCCGTATACGTCTCAGACTCGATCACAACTCAAACTATATATATTATTGTAGAATCAACCTCAACCCTGTATAGCTAACTCCCGCATTACTGCATATAGAGTGTCTATGGTTATTCCAAATAATATAAATAGATGCGTCGATATGATATGTCAAAACCTTGTATACGTGTCCTGATATTTAAAGTGCGTAAAAATAAATAACAGAAATTAAATGACGATAAATAAAATTGCGAGAATGTAAATTGCGAGAATGTAAATTGCGAGAATGTAAATTGCGATAAATAAAATGTAACCAGTTAGCTAGGAACAGTTAGCGTGGATTCTTAACAAATTCATCTTAGTTAATTTGTTTGTTTCTAACACTTTTTATTTTGTCCAATGTTTTCTTCATTATGCCACTTGTTGGATTCTGAGAAGTCAAAATCCAATATGAAAATAGTTGTTCTTTGGCGAACGGATACGTATATATGCGGATTTGAGCAGTATTGTTAATGACTGCCGAATCAGAACTGAAGAGTGTACAGTGTAACTTATTAATGTGAAATCTAAATATTTCTCGGGTATTACCTACCCGTTAAAATATTTTCACCATTAACAGTTTGTACGAGAGAATTTTTAATTACAATCTTTATGAAAATATACTTGCATATATATTTTCTTCAGATGTAATCATGGATTTAATAAGTCAATAAGATATTAAACTCATTTGATTTATCGTTAGTACTAGATTACATAATCTCTAAAACATTAGAGATTACATAATCGTCATGTCGAACGAAGATAAATGAGGTAGAACGATACGTAAATCGTAGATAATCGATGTAGAACGATATGTAGAATGAAGATAAAGTAGATAGAACAATACGTAGAACGATGATTATGCTAGAGGTACAGAATGAGATATTGAGGCATGGATTGTTGATGATACTGGTGCTGTTATTGATGGTACTGTTGGTGCCGGTGATGTTGCTGAAGCTGGTAAATTTTTACACCATATTCTCCAGATTGATTACTCGAGCGCGAAGTTCGTTGACTTCTTCTATTATTCCGGGATGATTGTCGATCGAAACGAGCGGATGAATAAGGTTTAAAATTTTAGATAGATTATAAACGTGACGAGATATTCGGGAACTGAAGGTGAAAATGGTGTTTCGAACAGGTTCTCCTGTAAGTGTTTCGGGTTCTTCGCCGAGGGTGCAGGTTGGTGGGTGAAAAGGATCGCCTTCTTCTCGTCTCCATTGGTTAAGTCGACTACGAACCCATCAGATAAATTGGGGATGGCTGATTGATTGATTCATTCTGGTGACGCTGCTTTCGGAGCTTAGGTGGGACTCCATATCGGAATTCGAGAGGCTTGAACTAATGGTGAGTTCCATTGCGTACGATTGAATAAAGGATTTTTCGATATGAAAAGATTTTTCGATATTGGATGATATTCTAATTGTATAGAATACCTAAATATAGTACAGAAGATGCCGTAGATTACGAAAGGATTTAAGGAAACGTGTCAGATAAAGTCTACAGTAACAGATACGCTAAGATATGTATTTATCTATAAACTATCTATCAAATAAGTGCAGAAAGTCGTGTCTAGACTTAGGAATGAGAAGCAGGTAATTTTCCACTAGGAATGATAAACAATACTTATAATATGCAGCTAAGGTCGAAGTCCAGACTCGCTAATGCATCCTAACAACTATCAGTTAGACACACTAATGCAAGACCTGGTTCACGACGACCACCTCTCTGATACCAACTGTAACAACCCGTCCTTATCCACCTGAACGAAATCATCAACATTTGGTCACATTGCGAGGTACTGTCCTAAATATGCAGGAATGACTCCAAGTAATATGAGCAAATGCACAGCGGAAGACTTTTTTCATACCTGAGAATAAACATGCTTAAAAGTGTCAACCAAAAGGTTGGTGAGTTAATAGGTTTATCATAACAATCATTTCAATATTTTAATAGACCACAAGATTTCATAATCATAAATATAATACACTCGCAAGTGTATGTAAAGCATTCTAAGTGGTTGAGCACTTGGTAACCATACTTAACATTTAATCACGTCGCATATTCCCTTTATTATGAAATCTCACTACACCGTACCAAGTGTAGTCACCGAAACGAAGTACTGTGCAACCGTTGAATACTGGTCGTCCAGTCCGGTTGGGGTTGTCAGGCCCGATAGATCTATCAACAGGATTCGCGTTTACAATACCCATGTAAATAGTAGTTACCAAGCTACAGGGAAATATGCCAGTGGTACAACTCAACGTAGAATATATTTTTAAGTACTTGTGTCTATTTTGTAAACATTTATAAAAGCAGCGCATGTATTCTCAGCCCAAAAATATATATTGCAAAAGCAATTAAAAAGGGAGCAAATGAAACTCACCGAATGTATTTTGTAGTAAAAATACATATGACTTTATTGAATTATGCAGGGTTGGCCTCGAATTCACGAACCTATATCATTTGTGTATATATTAATACATATATCCGTAGTCGAACAACTATGTATATTATCAGTAGTTTAAATTTTAATATCAATAACCTATATGTTTCATTATATTCATTTTATTTATTTTAATAAATAAGATATTGATATAGTTTACTTTTGTGTATTATATATATTGTTATATGAATATTATTTGTTAGTTAATTTAATGAAAAATATTAAGATATGGATAATAATAATATTAGATTTGATAATAATAATAATAATAATACAAATTTTATATAATATGATAAGTTTAACAATATTTATAATATTAATGATAATGATACTACTTAGTTTTTGATAAAGTTATAACAATGATACCTATAATGTTAATAATAATGATTATCTTTAATATTAATGATAACAGTAATAATTCTGATATTAATAATAACTATATAAAAATAACTCTTTTGTTACTAAAGAAAATAATTTTTAGTAGTAGTTCATTAAATGATACATATGTTAATAATAATAATAATAATAATAATAATTTTGAATTTATAAAAGAAATTATAACCATTATCATGACAATAATATTAACTAATAAAAATAATAAAAATCAAATTAAAATTTGAAATCTACCTCCAATATTAGAAATAAAAAAAAGAATGCCTCGGCTGGGTTTTGAACCCGTGACCTCTCGACCTACACCATCATCCTTAACCGTTGGGCTGATGCCCTTTTTCCGTTTCATATCTCATCCGTATACTATATAACTCGTATAACAGGATCCCTAACTTCCTCTTCTTCCTCAATTCCCATTTTCATTCGATTCATCCTCTAAACTTCCAATATCATTATTATTTGATATAACATAGAATATCTAATTGCTATGTCATCTAATCAAATAAAATAAATAAATAAAGAAATTGTACAGCAGAGTGGTTACGGCCGCTGCTATGATCTTGAAAAAAAAAATTTATCTTGCAAAAGGTTACGATTTATATGATGGTTATAACACAAATTAGTTTGTAAAATGTTTATAATAACTAATGGAATCATAAATTTTATTTTAATCATAATATCTAACACTAATTTAAGTGAAGAACAATAGTTGACTTTTTTTAAACAAAACTTTGACTCAAAAATTAACAATCGATAAGAAGAATTGGAAACTAATATTTTGCAGAAAGATTGAACACATGATTCCTAACTAAACTGCATTTAAGGATTTTGATAATTGCATCGATTCTTAATTTTGGCCAAAAAGTAGATATATAGAGAACCGTGGGTAAAAAAAAATATTTCTTCCTCTCTTTTTTTTTCAATTGCAGACAAGGTGTAACAGAGTATAAATGGGTTTACAGCTGCCACAGATTCGTTTCAATTTGTTTTGTAGTCTTGATTGGTACAAACGATTTAAAAGAAGGAACAGCGAGTGAAGAAAAATTAGATAAAGTGATAGTGAGATTTAACTGCACTTGTTTTTATCTGTACAATATATTCAATATCATTAAATAATAAATATAAACATATTATTAATAATAAAAGAATAATAATAATAATAATTAATAATAATAATAATAATAATAATAATAATAATAATAATAATAATAATATTAATAAAATAATAATAATAATAATACGAATTTATAATAATTTTATTAATGATATGATTTTATTAGTAATAACATTAATAATATTGTTAAGGATTTTAATATTAAAAGTGGTAATATATTATAATAATACTAGTAACTTTAATATCAATATTAATAATTACATTAATGTTAATAATATTAGTCATAATAATAATAATATAACAAATTAACTGTGTTAAATTTCATATCCATATTATTTATAATAAAGCATATAATACTTAACATTTATCTTAACATTAGTATTAATAATAATAATGAAGGTAATAATATTACTATAATTACCATATTCTTAACATATAATATATTAACTTTATATTTTATTACTTATATGTCACTTATAACAATATATTTGGATTGTTAACATTTATATATATTATATATATTACAATATAATAATTATTGTTGACGACCATATATATATGTATGTATATCTATATAAATTCATTTTAAATCATTTATTTATTTTGTATCTTATTATTTTAATTTATTGTGTGTGTCTATATTTATATTATATACCTATTGAGTTACAAATATTTGTTCTTGAATCGTCGGAAACAGTCAAAGAATAATTGATTATATAAAATAGTTCAAAATTTCTGAGACTCAACATTACCGACTTCGTTCATCGTGTCAAAGATATTAAATTATATCGAGAGTTTGGTTTAAAATTAGTCGAAATTTTCTGGGTCGTTACACTTACTAACCTAGTTGGTTCAGGTTGGGTCAAAGTACTCCCCTCACCAACCTCTAGCAGAGGTGATGGAGTTGTACTTGTAGCACCTTGCCTAATAGATTTTTGATGTGAATCCATGGGTGCTGAATCAACTAAGTGTTCAAGTATGTGAACATTCTCATTATGAGCTGGTGAGCTCATAAGGTTGGTTGATGGAGTAATTTGTTCAAGAGCAGTGGGAGAAGGTGGGTTTGAATTAAGTGGGATTTCCTTATTCATCCCTTCAGCCTGCTCAGTTTGTTGAACATCATGGGGTGGAGTAACTGGGGGGTAGAATCTGATTGCTCAGACTCTATGATTGGTTGATCAATGTTGTGATCTTCTGCAGATCCTGATTGCTCAGACCCTGCAGGAGATGCCCCTTCAGATCCTGATTACTCAGGAGCTATAGGTTGATCAGGTTGGTCAGGTTGACCAATGTTGACCCATTGCAGCATTGCTGGAGTGAGAGCAACTTCATTATCAATGTTGATATGACTATGAAACATTCTTGAACTGCATTCAGGAAAAGCTGTATACTCGTACACTCTTAACACCTTTAGACCATCATACAAATCTCGATGCATAGCTTGTTCAATCATTAGACTCAAAATCCTTATAAAAGGAACATTATGATCCCTAGGTGTTTTCTCAGTAAGAACCAACAACTCATTAAAATACAAGCGAGCAAAATCAATGTTTCTGCCTGTCACTATGACATGAAACAAACAAGCTTCAAAATCATTGATCTCTGTCAAGCTTCCACTCTTAAAACTCAAACTTCTCACAACATTAGATAACATAAACATCCACCTAGGTGTAAACATGCTAGTCTTAACAGTTGAATCAGTCAACGGTTGACCAACTAAATTAAAACTTAACCTTGCAGCAGACTTAGAAGGTGTTCTAACAAAATTGTCACGCATAGGTAAATTCAAAGCTAACCTCAAGTGATTCTCAGTAAGAACAAGAGTATTGTTACCATTACGATATGTGCCTGTGAGTGTTCATGCCTCCCTGTCACCAACACATGTATACCAAAATTCAGCAAGCAATTCTGGAAACATCGTTGTTGTTTTGAAGAATGCGTCCTTCAATGGATGATTGTGCATAAACTGAGTTAACTCCTCGTATCCTTCGTTAGCAAAATTCTCTGGAATTGAATCACAAGCAACTCGGTTATTAGCAGAAACCATAACATCCTTATTACCTTTAATCTCTGTAGCACGAATCATGTTTGCTGTGGGGACAAGGACGAAGGGAATGTACTTTGATCGAGCCATTACGTTTGATGAAACAAAGGGTTTTGAAAATTGAGGGAATTTTGAAGAAGATGATCGAAAGAGGGATTAGGGTTTGAAAACTTAAAATCGATTTGAAGAGGAGGAAGGATATTTATATCCTGACAAAATTTCAAAAAATTTACTTTTAACCCTCAAAATAAATTACCGATTACCCCCTTGTAAAATAATCCTTTTTACTAAAGAAAAGAAATATTTTAAGAATTAAATAAGGAAACAAATATACACCAAAAATACACTAGGAGAGTAAATCTTTCCAGACTCTGAATAATTTGATGTTACCCAGACTCTGAAAACAACGTAATCCAGACTCTATTTTTTTTTATTTTTTTTACAACAATAGTTTAGAGAGTATCTTCACTTGTCAACATTTCAGTTGATGGATTTAACATTCCAAGTTGTTCGAGAAGATAAAAATGCCTCTCCTCAGGAAGTGACTTAGTAAAAATATCTGCCAATTGATCTTTAGTACCAATATGCTTTAAAACCACTTTGCCTTTCTCAACACAATCCCTTATAAAATGATGCCTGATCTCTATGTGCTTGGTCCTGGAGTGAAACACTGGATTCTCTGTAATAGCAATAGCACTCTCATTATCACACATTATTGGAGTTTTGGTCAATGTTAACCCAAAATCCAAAAGTTGATGTTGCATCCAAAGTAATTGAGCACAACAACTCCCTGCTGCTACATATTCAGCTTCTGCTGCGGAAGTGGCCACTGAATTTTGCTTTTTACTGGACCAGCTCACCAATTTTCCACCTAATAATTGACATCCACCAGAACTGCTTTTTCTATCTAACTTACAACCTGCATAGTCTGCATCTGTGTAACCAATTAGATCAAACCCTGAGTCTTTAGCATACCAAAGACCCAGGTTAGGGGTAACTTTTAAGTACCTAAAAATTCTTTTCACAGCTTTATAATGAGACTCCTTAGGATCTGACTGATAACGTGCACACATACATGTAGCAAACATTATATCAGGTCTACTAGCAGTTAAATATAACAAAGATCCAATCATACCTCTATAGGTTGATTGACAAGTGGGTTTTCCAGATTCATCTTTATCAAGTTTTTCAGAAACACTCATTGGAGTTCTTAAAGAGGAGCAATTTTTAAAACCATATTTAGTTAACATATCAGAAATGTAATTACTTTGGTTAATAAAAATACCCTCATGACTCTTCTTTATTTGTAGTCCAAGAAAATAGTTTAGAATACATAAATTACTCATTCTATATTCTTTAGACATTATGTCTGAAAACCATTTTCTCAAAAGTGGATTAGTAGACCCAAAAATAATGTCATCAACATAAATTTGAACAAGTAACACATCACCTTTCTCCTTTTTGATGAATAAAGTTTTGTCAATAGCCCCTCTAGAAAATTTCTTTTCTAGAAGAAATGTTGACAAAGTATCATACCAGGCTCTGGGAGCTTGTTTCAGACCATACAAAGCTTTCTTCAACTTGAAGACATGCTTGGGAAACTTCTTACTCTTGAAACCGGGAGGTTGCTTCACATAAACCTCTTCTTGCAATTTACCATTTAGAAAAGCACTCTTTACATCCATTTGGAACACCACAAAATCTTTATCTGAAGCATATGCCAGAAACAATCTAATAGCTTCAATTCTAGAAACAGGAGCAAATGTCTCATCATAGTCTATACCTTCTTCTTGTCTATACCCTTGAGCCACTAACCTTGCTTTATTCCTAACCACAATACCATCTTTGTCAACCTTGTTTCTGTAAACCCATTTAGTACCAATTGCAGTTTTACCATCAGATTTTGGAACCAATTCCCATACATCATTCCTTTCAAACTCTGTCAACTCTTCAGTCATAGATTCAACCCAATCATTGTCAGCCAATGCTTCATCTACTTCTTTGGGTTCAATGAGTGAAAGAAAATTAGAAAAGAAACAATAGTTTGCAATGGCAAAGTCAGACACAGTTGTCTGAGAAGAACCAGGTTTAGGCAACCCAGTAGGATCTGCAACATAATCTTCAAGATGCTTTGGAGGAACTATGTTTCTAGAATATTTTCTGATATGAACAACAGAAACCAAGGTGTTATTAGGTGATTGATCACCTTCTTGAATAACAACAGGCTCATCTTCTTGTTGAACTTCTTCTGTATGAGAATTATCTGCAGAATCATTTCTCAACCCAGACAAATCAGGTTCATCTGACTCAGACTCTGAATCCAGAGTCTGAACACTGTTTCCAGAAATTAAATTTGACAATTCACCAAGTGCAGATTGCTCAGAGCTGGATGACTGATCCATTTCTATGGGACTTTCATCAAAAGAAACATTAATGGATTCTTCAATCTTCATTCTCCTCTGATTATATACTCTATAAGCTTTAGATACAGAAGAATATCCCATAAACACACCTTCATCAGATTTTGGCCTCATCTTTTCAAGCTAATCTCTTTGATTCAAAATATAACACTTACATCCAAATACATGGAAGCAATGAATAGTAGGTATCTTTTTATGATATAGCTCATAGGGAGTTTTGCCATGTTTCTTCACAATCAAGGACCTGTTTTGAGTATAACAAGCTGTATTAACAGCTTCTGCCCAGAATCCGAGTGCAACATTTGATTGGCATAGCATAGTTCTGGCTGCTTCGATAAGTGTTCTATTTCTTCTTTCAGCAACTCCATTTTGTTGTGGAGTTCTAACAGGAGAGAAATTTTGACCAATTCCAGACTCTTCATAAAAGTCAATTAAAGTAACATTTTTGAACTCAGTGCCATGATCACTTCTCAATTGCTTAACAAGAACACCTTTTTGAACCTGCTCTCTCTTGATTAAATTGATGATTTCTTCAGGAGCATCACTTTTTGCAGCTAAGAAAATAACCCAAGTAAACCTAGAATACTCATCAACAATTACCAGAGTATATCTTTTTCCACCCAGACTACTAGTGTTCATTGGACCAAACAGATCCATGTGTAGCATATGAAGTGGATCACTAATAGTAGCTAGAGTTTTTGAGGAAAACTTTGTTTTGGTCTGTTTACCCATAATACAAGCAGAACAAGGTTTATCTTTCTTGAAAGATTGTTGAGGCAAACCTCTAACAAGCTTCTTTTTGGAAAGCTCATTAATGTTTTTGAAATTGAGATGAGACAACCTTTTGTGCCAGAGCCAATTAAGTTCAGGAACAGTCTGAGAATACAGACATGTTTCAATTCCAACATCAACAGAATCTAGATCCAGCATATACACATTTTGAACTCTCCAGGCTACAGGTGTTGGCCTTCCTTTTGGATCATAAATAATACCAGCTTTCTTTCTTATTCTAATCTCACAATCTTCATCAGCAATCTGACTCACACTTAGCAGATTATGCTTCAACCCTTCAACTAAAGCAACTTTCTTAAATGAAACACTTCCAGCTTTAACAGTACCATAATCAATAGTCTTTGCAACAGAATTATCACCATATCTTACAGAAGGACCTTTTTCTTCAACAAACCCTACAAGATGCTCTTTGCATCCAGTCATGTGTCTTGAGCAGCCACTGTCCAAATACCACAAATTACCCTGCTACACAAGACACAAAACAAAATAAAATGGTTAGTTTTTAAGGGGAACCCACTTTTCAGTGGGTTCAGTTGGAGTGCTCTTCACTCTCCAAACAAAAGCTTTGTTCCCAATCCAAATCAACTTGTCCTTAACTGTTTTCAAAACACTTTCACAAACTTTAGGTTTCCATACCTTTTCAATTTTCTCAGGAAAACAAGATGTTCTTTTAACTAAAGGTTTTTCTTGACTCTTGATTTTTTTATTGAGTTTTGAAATTTTCCTTTTGAGTTTTTGGATAGTCTTTGCTTGTTTTGACCTTCTTTTAGTTGACCTTATTAGATCTGGACAAGTGTCACTATCAGAGGATGATTCAGAATCACTTTTGCTACTTGACTCTTGGGTGTCAGACTCTAGGTCAGAACATACACTTTCACTTTTAGAGACTAAACTGTTAGAGTCTGAGGATTTCAAGAGTTCAGACTCTAGTGAATTTCTGCATTCTAGTATTATAGCCTCTGAGGGTTCAACAAGATCTAATGATCTTACAAATGCATTAGTTAAAATCTTTTTATCACCATCAAATTTTACAAAAGTGTCAGGTAAAATGTCAGGTTTGAATACACTAGGATCAACTTCCACATTATTGTTTAATATGTAGTTTTCACCTAGTATAGCCTTGACATCATTTGGAATTTGTTTGGCAATAGCATCAGAATTCTTTTTGGAAGATACACACCAAGATTTACAAATTGTTTCATAATATTTTGACCTTTTAATTGATCTTCCTAATTCAGTATTTAACCTTTTTGTTTCTTCTGTGTATGCCATTTTATAGGTGTCAAGTTCTGCCTCACATTCTTTTAATTCTTTAATTTTAGCATCTTTGTTTTCGATGATGTTTTTAAGATCAAAAATTTGTGTTCTTAACCTATCAATATCTTCTAAGCACCACTTAAAGTCAAGTAACAAATACTGAAACATTCTCACTTTTTCATTATCAAGATAGTTTACAAAATTTTGTACCTTATAGGCCGAAACTTTATTACAAGTAGAGTCTTTATCCATCTTTTTAATAGCTTTCAAATCTTCCTCAAACTTGCTAGAACCACTATCACTTTCAATTATAGCCATAAGACACTTATCCTCTTCCTCATCAGATGATGAATCTTCATCCTCCCATGCTTCTGCATACAAAGCCTTCTCCTGATCTTTGTTCTTTGACTTTTCTGCTTCACTCTTCAACTTCATGTACTTGAGCTTATACTTTCTTGCCTTGTCAACAGACTTGTTGGTATTTGAACCTCCTTCACTCTTAGACCAGCAATCTGCAGCTATGTGACCTATCTTGCCACACTTAAAACATTTAGCTTTCTTTGGATCAAAAGTACTCTTACCTTTACCCTTCTTATAACCAAACCTTTTCTGCTCAATCCTTTGAGTCAAAAGAGCCACCTGCCCTTCCAGATCTTGAATCTCCTCATCTTCATCAGAAGTTTCATCACTTTCAGATTCAACCTTGCTAGAATAACTGGAGAATAGTTGCTTATTCTTCTTTGTGGTAGCCACCAATGCAGCTTATGGATCTTTAACAACCTTCTTAGCATTAATCTTGTTCTTTAATTGTGTTTCTTTAAAATTTGATAGTATTCCAAACAGCTCACTTAATTCATAGTTGTCTATCTTCTCACTGATTACCATGGATGTAATCACAGACTCAAATTTTGAAGGTAACAATTCAATGAACTTTTGACACAATACCTGTTGTGTTTTCTCTACGCCAACACTTCCAAGATCATTAATTAGAACCTGAAATCTTGAATGGAGATCACTCAAAGATTCTTTAGGCTGAGCAGCAAAGTTTTCATAACATCTTATCAGATTCTTCTTCTTCTGAGTCTTAACAACTGTGACTCCTTCATAGTCATTAAGCAAAAGATCACACATAGCTTTTGCAGTTTTGGCATGACTTATCTTTCTAAGAATCGGAACAGTAACAGCATTGCCTATAATACTCCTTATCTTACTATCAAGCTTGAATTTTATGGCTTGTGCTTCAGTCCATCTATCTCTTGGAGTTTCACGAAAATAAGCAGGTTGTGCAGCAACAGTATCTGTGGCAGGAACAGCTTCAACCATTGCACCAGGTATAATAGGTCCTGTTGTGAGGACTTGCTCAGCATCTTCATGAATGGAACCCAGAAACCAAAGAACTTTCAGTTTCCATGTTGCAAAGTCTGTGCCATCGAATATTGGCACACCTTTTCCAGCCATAACTGGGGTTGGAATGGTACTGGTAGACATCTTGATCAATATATGGATCGTTTTAAAAGATTATCAAGTTGGATTTACACCTTTCCCGCTCTGATACCAGTTATTAGTTCACAGTATTCAACTATGAACACCAGACTCTCAATCGAACAATGAATATGAATTATAAGAACATACAATTGAGAGAACACGAATTGAAAATATATGAAAGACAAAGTATTTCGTGCAAAGATACATCATCATAATGAACCGTACCCCTATTTATACAGAGTTAAACCAAATCTTGAAGATTTGGTTTCCTTAACTACTTGACTAAAACTTAGGAAAAGATAAACTTAAAACTAACAAATATTCTAAGCAATGCAAAGTTTATCTTCTAGAGATAACACAGAATCAAAACACAATCTTCTTAATATTTAAACAAATCTCCAGAATTTTCCATAGCTTAATCATCAAGTAATCAAAAGGTTGACTTTATCAAAATCTGCAACTTCAGACTCTAGGACTCCAGACTCTAACTCCTGCAAAACACTTTGACTCATCAGATCATTTTTCCAACAAAACAAAAACTAGTGTGTAATACTGATATTTCTTAAACTGCGTATTTTATTGTCTAGAGCCAATGTAATTAGAACGGATGGGTCTTGGGTTTGGGTGCTAGAGAAAGGGTCTGAAATAGTTGTGAGATAACTCTATTAGACTACATACATCTGACTAAAAATATAAGTCTTTCCAGTAAGCTGAACATCGAAAACCATTATTATTGTTTCTGAAATTATGTACATAGATGAGGAGTTGGAAAGCTTGGGAGGAAGAGACTCAAACAATTGCATATTCTGTGGCCAATGGTACCACAACTAATTGCATATAAATTTCTTATGCTATGTTTAATTTTATTCATAATTACAATACAATGTTGATTGAGAGAGTTGTATTTATATACTCGGACAGGAGTATATCAATCATAATGATACATACTGAATAGATATTGGTGTTTGATATAGATCCTGGCAGGTTTCGATTTACACGACAGACGACATTTGGACAACGACACATGAATGATCCAATCGACACGCCCGTTTTATTGTGGACTGTGAGTTTAACAAATTCTGCTTTTTTTATTTAAGTTGATTATCTGTTAGCTACGTATTGAATACAGTAGATGATAATAAACAGTCTAATTTATTGCTAATAAATAGAATTACATGTTTTAAAACAGAAATGTTTCTTTAGGCAATTCTTTAATTCAGTAGCTAAAGTCGACTATTTCACTCTTCGTCATGGATTTATTTCGGTGAGTCATCTATAAAAATACCTTTATTTTTATTTTCATCGTTAACGTTACGTTATTAATTTGAAGAAGAAGCTAAAGTATGTAACTATTCAAAGCTATTTTTTGTTTTTATACAAACTTTAGGCTCATTTGTCTACAAACAACACTTTCAACTTCCGCAAGTATATACAACGGACTTTGGAAGATGACTTCAAAGTTGTGGTTGGCGTAAGGTAAAAATGTGCACCATCTCCACCCTAAACTTTACTTAATAAGCATAACAAGCCCCTATACTTTGTTTTTATCATTATTGGTCTCTGTAATTGGAAACTTGACTGTAATATATTGACATGGTTTAGCTTTTCATTATTTGGACAGTCCTCCGATGTGGTTTCTTCTCGTTATTTTCATGCTTCTCGATGTTCACGGTATGAATGAGCTTCAACCTAGTTTTGTTTCGTAAATTGGTAGTTTTATGACTACAATAACAAAAACTGGTGTTGGCATTTAGGTTGGCATATGTATCTTTAGTTATCTTTGCTTCCACTCGTTGTAAGTTTTAAATTATTAATTGTCTTTCGAATTAAACTTTCTTTCGTTGTCATAAAGTTCGATATATTTTAGGTATTATGCGAGATAAGGTTAGTTGTCATATTTTTTGTGGGGTTTTGCTAACGCGCATTTACTTAATTCGAAATTTACTTAATTATTGGAATTTACATTCAATACACGCATAAACATGGTAATTATTAGATTGATTAATGAGTATTGATACAAACAAGCCAGACTGCATGACGGATGTATACCTAATGTAATTATACAAATACGCTAAAAAAGAGGTTGATTAAAGTAATAAAAAAATCGAATGAACAGTAATGGCAAGTGTGTTAATGATATAATTATAATTATGATATTTAAGAAATTTTCGAGTTATTCAAAAGCAAACTTATACACAAACACGAATTTATACTACGAAGTTGTCATATTATACTTTGTATTCTTCGGCACAAGGTAACTTTTTTTTAGCAGTTTTGGCACAAGCTAACTAATTCGTCTAATATTTCATGTCATATAAATACGATAGATCGTTTTGGTCCTTGGAACCAAACTACTAGTGATCGTAGCGAAAATGGCATTGCAACTCAAGGAGCAAAATAAAGTAATTATTGGAGCCCCCTTAGTTACACCTAATGACGATTTGTTCTGGTTTAGCAACCCTCAGTTCGTCCTTACTCTATTGCATTACACACTGTTTATGGTAATTGGCATATATATTAGTCGAATTTCAAATTGGTATATCGTATATGTTAGTCTCACAACCTTGATCTCACTTGCATTTTCTGTATCAATATTTTGCAGAATGCATTTGAGTTTGCTTTTTTCGTATGGACAACGGTACTGTATTTTTTATATATTAATTTATGAAAAAATCACTTTGTACTTTTTCTTGTTGCAGTATCTCCTTGTTCATACAGTTGCAATTAATAAAATCGTTGCTTTTTCGCAGTTACAATATGAGATACACTCATGCTTTCATGAAACTACAACAATCCTTGTTACAAGGGTTGTGTTAGCGTAAGTTACACAAACACTTTAGTACCTCATAAACGACATGTAATCACTTTGGCCGGGTCAGGTTTGGGGTTAACATAGTTATATGCTTATACATCAGATAATCAATACGAAATATTCAACCAGGGTCGGATACCGGCATGTGCAATGTCTGCACGGTACAAGGCCCATAATCCAAAGGGTCAATAATTTATTTAATTATTTTAGTCTGTATGTAACTTTTTTGTCCCAAAATTCAATATATGCAAAACTTTCGTATACCTTACTTTTTATTTATTAAAAATGACCCATTAAATTTTCGAATATCAAATTGACAACCCATAAAAAAAATTATATAAAATTGACGGCCTATAAAACAACATCGACATATTATTTTTAAACATATAGTAAGCGCTTTAACATATGTCAAAGATATTTTCACTTTCAGTTTTGATATATCCTGGCAAGGTGTACATCTATTTATGCATAAAGTACAAATACACATTTCATAAGAAAAGTAGATCTATCAAACTAATGAGTGGAAATATCATACGCCTTTAAAATATGATACGCATTCAATAATCAAGACAAAAACTACAATCTGACATTTTTGTTTCAAGGGTGATGGTTCAAGTCATATGTAGCTACATTACACTACCACTCTATGCTCTCGTCACTCAGGTTCGTGCATATTGTATAATCCTCATATGATTAAATGAGATCGATATGATCCTTAACGTCACAATTTGTTTAGTACTTCACTTTTTACATTTACGTACAGATGGGTTCAAAGTATAAAAGTTCGGTACTTGAAAATCAAATGAGGGAAGTGATAAAGCAATGGCACGAAGAAGTTAAACAGAGGCGAAAAAAACAATCCCAAACACCCATTAATAGTCCAATCTCGAACATGGCTACTCAAATAAGCTCCAAGGAGATTGTTCAATATCGTCCCACGCCAATAATTTCTGACTTCATTTCACGTAAGATTAAGGATGCTAGTGAAATCGCCGAAGAGATCCAAGAGGCGTCATAAGTATAATTTAGTTAACGCCTTATATGAGGAAGTTCTCTAGCATTATTTGTTTATTAATTATTAATATTAGTGTGATTATTTTCGTATATATTACATCATTAGTACCTAATCACACTAATACTTCTTATGATTTATGTAATTAAGGATTCATCTTGCTATATTATACCCCATCCAGTTATCATCAATCAATTTCAATTACTCCGTACAATATATAAAATAAAATTATTATATTAGAGTATATGTTATGGGGGATGATTCTCACACACACTTTTTTTATCCTCACACACCAATTGAGTATTATTAGAAGGGTAAAAGGTTAAAATAGGTGTGTGAGGATCAAAAAAGTGTGTGTGAGAATCATCCCCCATATGTTATATGTATATTAAATATTAAAGTTAATATAGGATTTATTTTTAAATTTTTTTTTTTTATCCAATGGCCTAATGTCATACATCTTGCTCGAGTGACGAAATCAAGAATTTTTTTACCGGGGCGAATTTTTTTAAAACGTTCGCATTCACTACACTTTTTTTAGTCATGGACATTTGAGTTGGGGGCAAAATTTGAAGTTTTTTGGTGCAAAATATGAAGTTTTATGGGGCAAAATACAAAAATCTAAAATTTTAAGACTGAAAAATGCAATTACAGAGGCGGACGCCCCACCCCGTCCTACACTAGTTTCGCACATGCTTGCAAACGACACACACTGATGCCTTTATATGCTTAGCTCTGCCAATTTACATTTACAATTTCATAAACGCATACCATAAAAACAACTAGATGGAAACAATAAAGAACTTAATATGGAGATGCGGTTTCCTGTTATATAACATAATTCATATCAAGTTCAAAACCCTAGCTGAGCTTAATGATTAGTACAGCGAATTAAACAACAATAACTGATTAATTGATACAATCAACTCATGAAACCTTAATTATTTATGTGAAAAAGATGAAACTAACCTGCAAATGAAGTGATTCGGCGAAACTATGACTGACGTGAAATAGAGAACATATTTACTTGATGCGTATGAAGTCGTATGATCTATTTGCGTATAAAATTCAATTTGTAAGGAGTGAACAAGTGGATCTTCGAACCCTAATTTTATCCTTGCGCTCTTGGATCGTCGCCTCCTAATGCACCGAAACTTAATTTGTGAAAAGAGTCTCCAATTTTATTCTGTCAAATAGGAGACTAAATTTGATTTTCAATTTCTGACGCTGTTGGTTGTTTATTTTATTTTTTGTTATAGTAACACCCTTAGGTGTCAAGAGATTTTTTAGCTTTTAACAGATTAAAATGTTAATAAGTTTTTGACACTTCTATTTGTTAAAAGTATCTCATTAATTTTATAACTTACATAAGCGTTGAATTTTTAAAATATTTTTAACGCTTTCATCAAGTGTTAAAATATAAGTGTTAAAAACTTAAATTTTTTTTTTTTTTTTTTTTTTTTTTTTTTTTTGTAGTGTTAACAGGTGCCTAATCCCATGTTTGTTTTAACGATGCCTAATTTTATGTAGTATCAAATTAAGTCATTATATACCTATATCTAAAAGGTAAAGTGTAAATGAATAGTACTATTTTTTTTCAATTTTTACAAATTTAACCCTCTAACTTTCATTAAAATACAAATCGAACCTCCACTTTATACGTATATTTTTTCTCAAATTTCACAAGCTTAACCCCTAACTTTTATTAAAATACAAATCGAACCCCCACTTTACTAACTTTTTTTTTACTAATATTCAATTTTCACAAACTTAACCCCCTAACTTTTATTAAAATACAAATCGAACCCCCACTTTATACGTAAATTTTTTTCAAATTTCACAAACTTAACCCACTAACTTTTATTAAAATACAAATCGAACCCTCACTTTACTAACTTTTTTTTTTAAATAAAACCCGAACGCTAAAAGAAGCAACTTTCACAAAAGGAACAACCCTTCAATGTTATGTCGAAACTTTCATTAAAATACAAATCGAACCCCCACTTTATACGTATATTTTTTCCCAAATTTCACAAGCTTAACCCCCTAACTTTTATTAAAATACAAATCGAACCCCCACTTTACTAACTTTTTTTTTTTTACTAATATTCAATTTTCACAAACTTAACCCCCTAACTTTTATTAAAATACAAATCGAACCCACACTTTATACGTAAATTTTTTTCAAATTTCACAAACTTAACCCACTAACTTTTATTAAAATACAAATCGAACCCCCACTTTACTAACTTTTTTTTAAAATCAAACCCGAACGCTAAAAGAAGCAACTTTCACAAAAGGAACAACCCTTCAAAGTTATGTCGAAAAAAATTCTTTTTTACAAAATAGATCAAAACTTTTTTTTTTAACTCGCATTCAAAACGGAGCCCCCGGCGCGAAGCGAGGCTCCACAACTAGTTTAGTTCTATATATAAACACCATTAGATTGATCGATAAAGAAAAAAAAAAGTAGAAATATATTCAAGTTATCTAGGAATACATTTATACATGTACATTAGTACATTCATATCCTCAAAAGAAAGAAAAAAAAAATGCTATTTTTCGTAGTGGTCACTCAACTTTTCTTTCGTTGATTAATTTAGCAGAAATATGACACAAACATCTCAAACTTATCGATCAATACTTGATACTCGTATGAGATTTATGGTTTTTGAAGATCTAAACTAACCAAATTTCAGTAGTTTTCAAGATTCGGGAGCCACACTATGATATTGAGAGTTAAAGGTCAACATTTGGAGATTTGCTCTCATTCGATAAGACATCACACGTTTTGTGGGGCTATTTAGTTTTTTTGAAAAGCCAAAGAATTTATTAAAATCAAAATTAGAGTACTGTGGGGCTATTTAGTACACAAAGGGTTGTTTACTCTTTTTTTTTTTTTTTTTTTTGGTATTAAATCCTCACAATAAGTTTATTATGAGACAACGGTAAGCGTCAATTTATTGTTGACTTAACGGCCTCTTAGAGCCTATGTTGAATTGCAGGCTGGCTTTAAAACTTATGAAAATTTGATTCCACCATTTTCATAGCGTGTCATTTTTAATTTATATTTTATTTTTGTTTATCAAATTTTTTTTAACCGGAGGTCCTCACGGAAACAATCTCTCTACCCTGAAGTAGAGAGGGGGATGACTTTCTCTTCCTGTAGGTGGAGAATTCTTTTCTTGACTCATGGTTAGAGAAACGACTTCTCTTCTATTTTAAGGTAGAGGAAAGATTGTTTACATCTCACCTCTCTCATAATTTTTGTTGTTGTTGTAATAAGTTTATTGTGAGGATGTGTCCTCAGAGTCCCGCTAAAAACACGACGTAATAAGTTTATTGTAAGGATGATGTTCATGCGATAACATTTTAATAGAAAAATGAAAAAAAAAAAAAAAAAAAAAAAAACACGACAGATAACCTATTGTGAGGACAATGTACTCACTTTAAATTATATATTTAAATTTTTTTAATTAATGTCATATAATATATAAATATAATATACTATACAAAAGACTTGCTGTAAATAACTTATAATAATATGACTTATTGATCATTGATATTGATATTGATTATTGATATAAAATAAGAATATACAAAAGACTTAACGTTCATATCTAGTCTCGACATAAGAATTGGAGCCATGATTACTCGTGTACAGTTAAAGACTTCTATCCTCGCATTCGTCGTTGATATTGGAACGTTATCTTCCATACAGTAGAAGTCAACTAGGACATTAGACTCGTCAGAGTTCATGTTAGGTGGTAGGAGCTAGCGAATGTTGATAATGCGCAATTCACCCGGTACCAGGACTCGCGCTCGGGTGTAGTGACCCGAACTTTTCCATGTTTATATATATTAAATGAGATTGTTATTTACATGATTAAGTGTTTCCAACATGTTAAGCAATCAAACTTGTTAAGACTTGATTAATTTAAATAGGTTTCATATAGACAATTGACCACTCAAGTTGACCGGTGATTTACGAACGTTAAAACTTATAAAAACTATATGATGACATATATATGATTATATATATAGTTAACATGATATTATGATAAGTAAGTATCTCATTAGGTATTTTAACAATGAGTTATATACATAAAATTGAGTTTATTGAATTAAGAAACTCGAAACGATATATATAACAATTATCTTTATAACAACGTCTTACTAAATACATATGAATCATATTAAGATATTGATACACTATGTTTAATCATGATAAATGAAAAGTAAACATGTCATTAAGTGTATTAACAATGAACTACATATGTAAAAACAAGACTACTAACTTAATGATTTCGAAACGAGACATATATGTAGCGATTATCGTTGTAACAACATTTAACTGTATATATATCATACTAAGATATATTAATATATCATAATATCATGATAATGTAATAATTTAACATCTCTTTAGATATAATAAACAATGGGTTAACAACATTTAACAAGATCGTTAACCTAAAGGTTTCAAAACAACATTTACATGTAACGACTAACGATGACTTAACGACTCAGTTAAAATGTATATACATGTAGTGTTTTAATATGTATTCATACACTTTTGAAAGACTTCAAGACACTTAGCAAAATACTTCTACTTAACAAAAATGCTTACAATTACATCCTCGTTCGGTTTCATCAACAATTCTACTCGTATGCACCCGTATTCGTACTCGTACAATATACAGCTTTTAAATGTATGTACTATTGCTATATATACTCCAATGATCAGCTCTTAGCAGCCCATGTGAGTCACCTAACACATGTGGGAACCCTCATTTGGCAATTAGCATGAAATATCTTATAAAATTACAAAAATATTAGTAATCATTCATGACTTATTTACTTGTAAAAAAAATTACACATCCTTTATATCTAATCCATATACCAACGACCAAAAACACCTACAAACACTTTCATTCTTCAATTTTCTTCATCTAATTGATCTCTCTCAAGTTCTATCTTCAAGTTCTAAGTGTTCTTCATAAATTCTATAAGTTCTAGTTTCATAAAATCAAGAATACTTCCAAGTTTGCTAGCTTACTTCCAATCTTGTAAAGTGATCATCCAACCTCAAGAAATCTTTCTTATTTACAGTAAGATATCTTTCTAATACAAGGTAATACTCATATTCAAACTTTGATTCAATTTCTATAACTATAACAATCTTATTTCGAGTGGAAATCTTACTTGAACTTGTTTTCGTGTCATGATCTGCTTCAAGAAGTTTCAAGCCATCCAAGGATCCTTTGAAGCTAGATCTATTTTTCTCATTTCCAGTAGGTTTATCCATAAAATCTGAGATAGTAATGATGTTCATAACATCATTCGATTCATATATATAAAACTACCTTATTCGAAGGTTTAAACTTGAAATCACTAGAACATAGTTTAGTTAATTCTAAACTTGTTCGCAAACAAAAGTTAATCCTTCTAACTTGACTTTTAAAATCAACTAAACACATGTTCTATATCTATATGATATGCTAACTTAATGATTTAAAACCTGGAAACACGAAAAACACCGTAAAACCGGACATACGCCGTCGTAGTAACACCACGGGCTGTTTTGGGTTTGATAATTAAAAACTATGATAAACTTTGATTTAAAAGTTGTTCTTCTGGGAAATGATTTTTCTTATGAACATGAAACTATATCCAAAAATCATGGTTAAACTCAAAGTGAAAGTATGTTTTTCAAAATGGTCATCAAGACGTCGTTCTTTCGACTGAAATGACTACCTCTTACAAAAACGACTTATAACTTATATTTCTGACTATAAATCTTTACTTTTTCTATTTAGATTCATAAAATAGAGTTCAATATGAAACCATAGCAATTTGATTCACTCAAAACGGATTTAAAACGAAAAGTTATGGGTAAAACAAGATTGGATATTTTTTGATTGTTGTAGCTACAGGGAAATATTGTAACAATTCTATACAAATCATATCTGTGATGCCCCGTACTAAATCATCATGTACGGACCATCAACAACAGGATCATTACAAGGTTAAGTACTATATGCGATTTCAAAAAGAGTTTGCATTCGTAATAAAAGTGACGTCATAACCAACGTCGAATGTTTTACATCAAAAGTATGCTTCACTAAGTAGAAGCAATTAACAAATGAATGTGACCCCAATGGTCGTTACAAATCATCGTTTCAAAAGTACTAAAGTTTGAATGCAAAAGTAAGCGTTCATGCAGTGACATCTCTAAAGCAGCGGGTGTCTACAGCAAGACTAGTATAACAGCGGAAACAACCTTAAGCACCTGAGAAAAACATGCTTAAAAACGTCAACACAAAGGTTGGTGAGCTATAGTTTAAGTATAACATTAATGTAAGGTAGGCCACGAGATTTCAGTGCTACAAAGAGCGTTTCAAACAGTAATCCAAATCAGTATGATAAAGTATATGTTTAACCGTGGGCACTTGGTAACTAACTTAACGTTTATACCCCCTGAAAGTACACTTGACAAGTGCGTATGTTTACGAAGTATTAAACACTCGTTAAATGCTAGCGCGACTAGCCCGAGTGGGGATGTCAAACCCTATGGATCCATATCTAAGATTCGCGTTCACCGGTTCAAAAACCAATGACTAAACGTTACCGAGCTAAAGGGAATGTTTATGCCGTTGTATAACCCACACATATATAAGTTTAAGTACTCGTGCCTAGTATGTAAAATATAAAATGCGCATGTATTCTCAGTTCCCAAAATAGTTAAAGTAAAAAGGGAATGCTATAACTCACAATGATAAAGTAGCGGTAAAGTATGGCTCGAGAAATAAGCAAGTGTGTAGGTCCGGGAAGTCCTCAACCTAAGTCAAATAGTACTAAGTCAGTAAATCATCCAAATAGGTTTAAAAGTATGTAAATAAGGTCTTAAAGGTCATCATCATTCATCATCAACAAAAGGCGTAAAGTAAGTTTCGTTTATGAAAGTAGTTTAAAACAAAGGCTGACTTCGGTCAGTCACCACGGCCTCTACCCTTACTGAAATAAGGTGAGACTAGTGTCCAAGGATCCGTATATGAGTCCTTTAGTTGTGGTAAAAATTCCAGAAGCAAGCTCGTCTTCGTTTGACCGTGTTGACGGTTTAAGTTCGAGTAGGTCAGAATTTTCTGCACAACGTTAAAAGGACATAGTAACGATCGGAGGGCCATAAATCCTAAACCGTAACTCGGATTAAGACGAGTCCTAAATAAAAAGTTATCTACTCGAACTGAGCTAACTGAAAATCAAGGTTACAGCAGCCCAAGTCATACGGGTCAGACACAGAAATAGTAAAACAGTAGGGTCAGTAGGTTCCGGTGGTTCTTGGTGCTCGATGCTTATCATGGTTCTCATCCTTGATGCATATAGCTTCAAGTGTACAACTCGTTGATGTGTTTGCATCATTTTAACCAAGGTCTGACCATCATAATCCAAGTGTAAGTCTAAGACATGAAGCACAACTCACTTAAGTGTTGCAAGTGTTTTGATGAACCAAAGTTACATCAAAGTCTTAGATTTAACACATACATGAACTATAAAAGTAATATTGA